>NC_056728.1:281989070-282039070 GCF_019279795.1 Protopterus annectens
ATTTGTTGTTTATGGTAACGCCTAGTAGCTTAGATGTTATCCTGAGAGAATATTTTAAAGTCAGATGAGACTGGTTTTGCCAAGAAAAGCAAGAGTTTTGTTTTAGGATTTAGGAGTAGCTGGGCTTCTCTTAGCCATGTCTCTACTGAGGTGAAAGTGGTTTGGGTGAGTTGTTGGAGATGTATGTTATTAGAGTAGGAACCTCTGATATCTGAAAAGGTAACAAAAACAATCAGTAAGTATATTGCTTGGTTTCTGAGACAGTTTAAACTTACAATAAGTGGGAAATTGCAAAGTATGTTCCTGTAAGTGACTTTTGTAGGGAGTCTTATGGTTGAAACTGAATGGACTTTGTAAGGAGTCTTAATGGCTGAAACTGAATGGAGGGCTGTCAGGTGGTTTAAGACTGCAAGAAGGGGGTGGAGGAAGTAGTCAAAAAATATGATTCTAAAGTCTATTTTAGTTGTAGTTTGGGAGATAGTGTGGGTGGGAGAGGAGCGGGACAGGGGGAGGTGGATAGACATGGGGAAGTAAAGGGATAATTATTTTTAACTTCCTGTTAGTTGGGTGGTGATGTGCAAATCAGCTAAGAGGTGGAATAGAGTTTTAAGCTTTACTGCAGCTGAATAAACTTTAACATGCATTAACTTAGTTTAGAGGCCTGTAAAAGCTTATCGGGGTCCATTCTTGATGTAATGGCTTTGTGCTTCAGGCTGTTGTATATTGTGGGAGATGGAGTCAGGATGAAAAATACTGGGTCCTTGGCCTATGAAAAGGAGCAATAGAAAAAAGATTATGAGCAGTGTGGTAGGGAGGAGCAGAAAGTAGTAGAGCTGATTAGTAGAAAGGAGAGTGCAGATTACATAGGGAGAGGATTAGGTGGGGTATTAGGGTAGGCAGCAGAGGGAGGGTTACAATATCAGAGCAAAACAAATTCTCAGTATATAGGTAGTGTAAACAGGTATATCAAGAAAGCACTTTACAATCCTTACAAAGACATTCTTCTGCTAAGATGAACATTGTAACAGTTTAGGCATTTGTTCATAGAAGGGACCATACCATGTTGTACATCGTGCAGCATAAATCATATCACATCTTAGATACAGTGGGCTACCTTAATATTTGCACAGTCAAGGTAAAAACAGGCACTTAGTAGACAAAGGTTCACTGATAAGCAGGCAATCCTAGTTACTCACTGCTACATTTCTAATACCAACAATTTAAAAGCTGGAAAAGGCTATTTGTACTCAGGTATGAATAGCAAAGTTTACCAGTATGGAACAAGTAACCTAATAACGCTGCAAAGTATAGCCCAGCAAAATATCTTTAACTGCAACTGGACCTTTCGAAAAAGAAAACATGTGGCTGTAGTCTTTACTTGTGGATAGCATTCAATAATACCAGTTGTCTAGCTTATTTATGAGCAGACATTTCAGCAGAGCATATGACTTCAGTTTTAAACTGAAAAATGGCTTTCAAAACTTGGGCAACTAGCTTAAATACAACTGGATATTACAAGACAGTATAAGGTTTTACTTTTAATTCCATAAACAGCTATTAATAAAACTGGATGAGTTTCTTTAAATATGACCGGACATTAGAAGAAAACAGTTGGGTGGCTTCAGAAAAGCCTAGGACGAGGGTCCGAGGCATGTACTAGCATGTTAACTACAGATGGAAATGGAGCTCAAAGGTATGAATGCTAAAGTAAAACGAGTTGGAGTAACAGGCAAGGATAGCGCACACTCTGTTGGCAGACAACGAAACTGCTGTAAGGCAGTTGTATCTATGGTATAAGCTCATAGTCTTAGAATTGCATCCCGATTGCACCAGGAAACAGATAGTTGCATGCACGTGGTGTAAACAAAGTTATAAGACACAGGTATAGTTTGAATAAGTCACAACACAATTCTGATACCCATGACTGTTCAGCCTTTTTAAAAATATCAAGCAAACATTATATGCAATGCATTAAATTAGCAATTATTGTCTAAATGGCTGCATTTCAGAGAGTAGCAAGATAAAGCAAATACAATTCA
Source organism: Protopterus annectens (assembly GCF_019279795.1). NCBI lineage: Eukaryota > Metazoa > Chordata > Ceratodontiformes > Protopteridae > Protopterus > Protopterus annectens. The sequence goes on from NC_056728.1 coordinate 281,991,110, forward strand.
GATAACAAGATGAGAGCAGATACATTTTTCAATTTTAAAATCTTTATAATGTAATAAGTTGATATATAGTTGTTACTCCAAAGTTATAGTATTATATAAAATCTTCAGTCAGTGTACATTTTTCACTGTTACTGGGTGAGTCAAAGCAAAACAGAAGGGTTGGATAATCCTAATCTCTAAATCATCTTTGATGTGATGCATTGATTTTAACCACAGTGCATATTATATGTCATTGTCAGGTGAATCAGTAAAACTATTTCTTGCATTCCATGGCTGGTGTTATATTGTACATGTAGTTGATGTCTAGCTGTCTGGGTGCAATTATTTCCCAATTTCAGTACAGAACTTGTGTTTAATTCATTTATTGATGCAGTATGTGATCAGCTATCAGATGGAGTTTATGTTTAGTTTATGATTGTGGTGACTATACATCTTAGCTGAACATTTCAGAACTGTGGGCTAAGACAGAATTTCCTCACAAGTGTATGAAAAGTAGCACTGTGTTGGTTATATGTAGGTAATATATTTATTAGGATAGCAGTGTGAAAATATGTTTATTTTCCTTGAATGAGTCCTCAGATGCACCCCTTTTAGTGCTGAAGTCAAATCAATGTCCAAATGTTCCTGTGCTACGTATACAGAAAGGTATTGCTCAGTGAATGCACACTCAGATGAACCTTAGAAATTCATGTTGTATGTACTTGCCTCAAATGTTTGCACTCACACTTTTGCTCATGTGCACGTGCGTGCACGCACACACACACACACACACACACACACACACACACACACACACACACACACACACACACACACAGACGCACTCACACACACACACACACACACACACACACACACACACACACACACACACACACACATGCGCAAATGTACACATACTTGTTCTGGGTCTCACACATATGCAAGTACTATATCATTTTCATCCCTAGGAGGAATTCATGTATTTACAAAATGCATACAAGAACTCAGAAGAGCTGTGAAATTAAGGCTACGGTTTCTGCAAGCAAGTTATAAAATTTATCTGTGCAGAAAGTGATAACTAAAAAATCTTTCCATGTATTTCTTCTAGTCCTAGATTACTGTTTTGTAATATATCCATGCAAGTCATGCCAGAAATCTATTAAAATGCCTAAGGTAATGTTTAATATTAAAGTCTTTAACTCAGCAGTGCCTTTCTATGAAATATAAATGACATTCTTTTAATGAGTTACAGTTTTAGAGTGAAACACCATCATACTAGAAAACCAATATTGCTTATTTCTCCACAAAAAAAGATGCATACAAGATTTTTTTCAAAGATAGTGTCTGGATTTATGAGGTCTTTATATATAACACAAATTCCTTACATGATGCATGAAGTAGGTGTATTTCCTGTGATAAAGATTCCCATTTCACCCAGAACCCTCTGTCATCTCTGCTACTATTAAACAAAGGATCAACAAAGTAGCTTTATGCAGCAGGTGGGGTGGGCATTTCAAAGACAAGACTGATATTTTTGAAGGTTCTGGTCTAATACATCTAAGACAGCATAAAGACCTTCCCTGCCACCAAAAGTGTACTTCTTCGTATACTGACATTGACCAGAGTACTCCAAATCCCATAGCAAACTAGTGCCAAGTAATGTCCACACCTAAATATCACTCTCTTTCCTGATGGAGTACAGTACTCATAGTGCTCCCACCTCCTAACAGTGATGTGTGTCCTCAGACCACTCCCATACCTTGCAGTGATTGGTGCACCCTCTCTGGTTTGGCATTCAGCAGATGTCCCAGTCCCTCCATCATCCATGTTGTAAGTGATCAGATGACTTTGCCTGCAACCTCATCTCTCTTATCAGTGAACTTCATATCTGGCTTCCCCTACATAATCTGTTATCAGAGTCTGTTTTTTATTCACGTACCCATTGTGAAGATATGTTAAGGCTGCCAACCTAGCTAGATAGAACTGTGTAGATAATTCTATGTCATTGTAAATATGAATATAATTCACAGCTAGTCCTCTTAAAATGTAAAGAAAACTGTGTTAAATGCTGAACTTTAAAAATGTAACCACAGTGCACTCTGCTGGAAGAAAGCTGATAAGTCAAGCATTGTATGACTATTTGATCTCAATGCTCGGAGACATGATGTCTGGACTGAGGAATTCCTTCTGTTGTTTTGAGACAAGAGTTAATTGCTAGATTTTACATATATAATGTCTTTTATTGCTGTGGCCTCCTGCAGGTGCACATTACAAAAAGAAATGTAAATTCTGAGTTTCTGTTAGCCTGGAAACCAGAGAAGAATGATGCAATATAAAATGAGTCAGCAGTGATGTATTATTTTAAGACCTTCTCAGAGAGAGAGAGAATCAGAGCATTTTGCATTTGTCTTCAGAACTGACCACTCACCAGCACTTGCTTTGCTCTGTATGTAAGTAGGATCTTAGACTTTAGTGTTTCTCTTAAGAAATAGCTAGAAATAGTAAGCTTAGACTAGCTGTTTTAGCTGTTTTCTATATTTATGTCAGACTATTCTACAGTATTATTTTAAGCATTTTCCTCTGATTTTTTAACTCTTGACTAGCACTGTGTTGAATTGAGAAGATTTGTCTTGTGTTTTTATTATTTATTATTAAATATTTTTAAACCTTTCAACTGTGGCTGTTTTGTGTAGAGATAAGTTAAGCTCTAGAGTACTTGCATGTATTTGGTGATACTGTACAAAGCCACTCCAATAAGCCTTGCTGTTCATCCACTTACTATTTGAATAATAATATCACACAGTAATAACTGGACACCCTTTGGTAAGGGCCTTATTAGTAGCTGATAGTGATTGGTGGCTACTGGTATTACCTTATAGACTGGTAGGAAGGGGCATAGCTGGAGAACTTGTGCCAGCCTTCCCCAGGAGTGTCTGTGTGTTTGTATATAACTCATATCTTAAAGTATGTGTGTGTGTCTGTGTGTTTGTGTGTGTGTGTGTGTGTGTCAGCTACTTGGGCAGGGGCACGAAGCACTGGTTGGACAGTGAGAGTGCTGGAGGTTTTAGCTTGACCACTAGGCTGAGATCTATACCCTATAACTGTGCTAGTAGGGAGTCTTATTGGGGATCTGGAGAGAATGGGAGAAACCAGCCCCAGACTGACTGCGAGCTCTGTGTGTTCTTAAGGGAAATTGTACTTTACTGTGTGTGTATTTGTTATCCTTCCCAATGTGGACGCTCTCACTGGTGTTAGTGGTAAGAATTGAGGCTCCTTGATTACTGGGCCAATGCACGGGCATCACACCCATCTTTGCACTAATTGGAGTCTCTGTTTAGGCATCTCTGTCATGCCAGTAGTTGAATTCCACACATACACGTGTACCAGTGATCATCTCATTCAAGTATCCATCCAACAATGGCTCTGCAGCAATCACCCTTTTCCTTCAATCAGTGTATAAGTGCTTGGTCACATTCTAACTCTGATGCTTCTTCCACATTATTGGCAATGGTGTGGACCCCCTAACACCTCTCCAATATGTTTTGTTGTCTACCTAGCCTATGTATGCCACACTAGAGAAGAAGGCATGTTACCAGATGATAATGGGGATGCTGCTGAGGGGCACAGGGATTCTCTTCTTGGATTACACACCTTATACTAGCTGCCAAGGTTATTGCATCATGCCAATCACTTATGGCAATGCTATGCTACTCATTCATCTCATCCTATTCTTGTTTTGCAGCTCACCAAGACTCCATCTGACAGACCACTGGTATTGTAGAACCATACTCCATAACACCAGCTCCAGTGTTTCATGACACCTTCCATTACCCAGACAGTTTTCCTCCTAACACACCTTCTTACACTTTTTGAATTTGATAAATTTCAACATGCTGATATAAAAAGAATGTGTGACCAAGGCCAGTGATACTGCAGGAAACAAAATAGAAAAATGCAGAGATCTTTGTAAATACTGCAGAAATAATGACTTAAATATGTTATTTGTTGTTTATTCTGGCATATGCTAAATTCTCAAGTAGGTATACAGACAGATTGTTGTTTTAAGTGTTTTCAGTGTAATGAAAAAAGGTGTATTTTACATACAGTGTTGAATAGCAATCATATAATAAATCTGCACAATCTGTGTCCCCCTAGCCATGTAGAACTTGCTATAGGTTACTTTTTAGTTGGTCAGATTCACTTACACCTGGGTTTTTCAGTCATGTATCTCAATGACTACTTTGTTGTCTTACATTGCTTGCATTTGTTCTGGCATGATCTTTTACCAGGTGAATCCTTCCGCAATGGAAGATTAATCAAGTGAATCTTCTGAGTACATTGGTCTAGGCAGCTGTTGATGAAATGAAAGCTGACAGTTGCATCTAGTGAGCCCATACTACTGCAAGACCTGAAGATGTTTTGCATAAGGCCTGACATCCCCAGGCCATATTTATCTGTTTGTCTGTCTGTCTATCTATCTATCTATATGCACTGGAGCAGGCAACAATGTTTGTGCTTTTGCCTTTAACTCATGCAAACTATTGTCAGGCTAAGGGGGTGAAGGGTGATTCCATATGCTTCTACCAGGGTCTCTTTTAAAGTGCCTTTTCCCTTGCCGCCACCACCTCCACCCCTCCCCCAAAAAAGTAGAGGGATATCCCTTGCATGCTTAGTGTACTCACCTGTCCCTTGCTTTCTGTTTACTACCAAGTACTGTAGCAAAACTCATGTTATCCATAGTTTAGATAGATATCGACTTCCAGTGAAATTAGGCTGACTGGTCATTTTAAGTTAGCTTTTCATGTTTTAATATCTTAAATACATTTAGAAACAACATCTATCCATTTATGCTCTATAATATCTGTCTTAATCTGTACTGATGTTAGCAAGTTGTGAAAAGTAGACCAAACTTAGCAAGTACTAGTGGCATTGGGGGAATAGAGCCTGGACAAAGACCCAGGTGACCAAGGACTGACTAGTGGCTCAGGTAATGGAAGGAACTGGCAGAGGAGGATGGACAAGCAAGCTTCTCTGAGGAAGGGCTGGGATGCAAATATGTATTGTGCAGGGGTGGGGTGTTAGGTACATCAAGCCACAGAGAGATGGGTGGTAGGCTTCAAGGTGGGTACATGGGGAAGGCATTGTGGACATCCATGGTGATGCAGATCACATATCCCTCTGCTTAGGAATGGAATTTGTTCATCAGAATCACCCTTATTTACTGAAATGCCAGCAAGGGCACAAACCATTTTCAAGGCTACATAAATGATAGTCAGTCCAAAATGGGTCCCTGCAAGTAAGGCATCTGCAAGGTCTCAAAATACCTAAACACTCCAAGACAAAATGACCATCAGGCAGTGGTGGCTGTAGAAATATATATTTTAAACATTTAATGCATCAGTATATAGTATAGACAAACTGATTTTGGCTTATACTTCTCTAAGCCTTCATCAGTGTGAAAGTACAAATAAAATCCAACATTTATATAATGTGTCAGAAGCCTGAAGACCAACTAGAGGTGTTCATTTAGTCCTGGGGCAAAAAGCCCTCCCAATTTAATAATCCATTTTTTACTCTTTAGCATTAAGTAGTTCATGCCATCCAGATTTATTATATTTAATTCCCAAAATTCTGTCAATTATAACAAAGTGAAAAGATGCTGTTCAGTGGGATTCAGTATGTTTGAACAGAGCATTTGTGTTTCTTTTATAGATGCCTTACTTGCAGGGAACCATTTTGGACTGGCTTCCTTCTATTTTCTGCTGTGGGCCTATGGAGCTGAGGGGTTATTACCTCATTTGTATTTGGTTTAATACATTTTTTTGCCTGATTTGACTTCAGAGGTGGAATAATCCAGTAAGGAACATTTTCTCTTTAATATATCATCCATTTGAGTGTTTTTTTACATCGTGGTGATTCATATAGAAAGTGAACGGCTGCAGATCGGTCCATTATACAGCAATGGTCAGGGATCTATACAATTCTGAATTGCTGCGCAATGTGGAAAGTGAAGTTGGGTTAACTGTTTTCAGCTTTTTTACAATTACTTCAGCCTAAGTCGTAGGCTGGATTTAGTAACGGTTTTGCCATCAACATATACAACTAAACGATAGATATACTGGAATAATATAAGGGATGGCTTCAGTCTCCTTGGCTCTTACTAATGAAAAGGCATGCACTCTGAATGGGGCAGACTGTATAGTGTGGAACTGTGTCGATTGATAGCAGGCCTTCTCTTGCACAAAGTTTGAGTGTTTTGGGCGGACTCAGTGGCGGTTGTCGTTTTGGAAATAATGGAGTTGACAGAACACCAGGCGCACTGAATCAGTGTGCGACATGACTTTTGTGTCTTTCTATTTATTTGGATAGAGGTGTTACATCAGCCCTCATTTTGGCAATAACGGAATTGACAGAACATTGGGTACATTGAATTAGTATACGACATGCCTTTTGTGTCTTTCTATTTATTTAGATAGAAATGTTATGTCAGCCCTATATATTTTTTTGTTCTAACTAAAGGGTGATAGTTTCACATCATAATATTTTTGTTGTCATGGTCCTATGATGGCGAGACTATTGGTCTTGAACTGGGATACGTATGTGCTTTTTCTAACAAAAGGGAAATAGGCCTGTTTGGTGTTTATTAGTCGACACAACCAGATACGAATGTATTATTAGACTTATTATCCATATTGGGAACAACAAGTCACAGATATTGATTTATGCAATTGGAACGAGTCCCCTCAATGGATTGGACTTTTTATTACAACTACAAATTTATTTTCAATATTGGATTGAGACTGACTGAACTTTTCATAAGGAACTGTTTATGACACGTTATGGTGTTAAGGAACAAACTGGATATATTTATAGGGAGTTTTCTATTTCATGAGGGTGGATTTACTGTGTGTAACTTGTCCATTAAGGATATATTATGGTTTATGATGCTGAAGTGTCTAAAAATAAACTATTAGAAGCGTTTATATTTTTGATAATAATAAGTTTTGACTAGAGGGCAATGCATGCATATTTATATTCACTTAGTGGGACCAATATTATGTGATTAAGTATCTGAGAAACTAGAGGGATGCTGTGTATTTAATGTTTTACCCATTATCTAGTGGAATTTAAAATTGAGCGACCTTCTTCAGTTTCACAATAAGACCAAATGAAAGGACGACATTTTTGTAATTATATGCTGTGATAATTGGGAAAAGAACAAGTAATGGTCTGAACATTAAGTGTTATTTAACGGAGCATTTAAGAGTTGTAATCTAACAATAGCTTTTAGATATGTATAAGAATTAACATTTGTGATACAGGATTGTATTGAATCTATGGCTATTGCACTGTATTTCTATCTATAAGCGGTGTTTTTCATTTGTAGTCACACTAAATCAAAACAAGATATTAAGCGGCAAACTTCTCTATGGGTAATCATCTAGTGTGACTTACTATAGAATGCTTGGGTCCCTATAGGTAATGAGCTAATACTGCTCATTAATTTTAGTATACTATTATGCCACCCATGTTATATAGGCTTGGAGTCAAATGTAGTGGATGTTTATATAGTGGACCTATAGTTAGCTGATTTTTATAAATCAGCTAGAGATAATAAGTTTGTACTTGTATTAAAAGCTTTTCTAAGCACATATATTATATTTAGAGGGCTGTCCTGATATTATAGGATAAATTTATACTAAGGACCTATCTGGAAATATTCATATTAGTTTTATAAATATATCCTTATGATTGGGTGTGACTCTATATTCTGAATAGATCTATCTCTTGGATATAGTTTGTTATTTTTATGAGACCAACTGGTCTCTATATATTGAATGGGCGATATGTGAAGTTATTATTTATTATTTTTTTATGAAGTTATGACCCTACAGATATTATAAGAGGTAGACTCAACACTGGAAGAGGAAAGTTGGACTCAGTAAGGCTTTACAGAATATGTATATTGGGATTGCTTGATATAAATCTTTACATATTGATATAAGATTTCCAAGAAGTATTGGATTTATACTAAAGTGATACAATTCATAGCCTAGGCTGATATTGTCCAAACTTGGATGCCAGGGGTTGATATTGTCCATTATTAGCAAATATATCTGGGGTCTCTTATTTGATTTAACTCACTTAGCTCACTCAATATGGATAGTTCTAATTTGTTAAGGGGGCTTTCCTCTGACTGGGAATATTTGGCAATTTTTGGTATAGGGATGGACCAAATATCAGAAAATGGGACCACACCAGTCAATAAAGAGGATACTTGTGAAGCCCTTTTTGCTACTTTAACTAAGCATATGAGATCTCTTAGAAACAATGTGTGGCATTACAAGTTATTTAAAGCCTATATGGTTAAAGGTGTCACACCAAGAGGTTTGAGAATTAGAATACAGCCAATGGTGAATAATCCAGATGCGACCCTTCTTCAACAATGAAGGGATGCTCAACATAAAGCTACAATGCAATTTGTAGAAATACTGATTGGGTTTCATGATAGGACAATAGATGCTGAAATTGCAGCCATTACTAAAATCAGTGAACAAATTAAGGAATATGAGGGGCAGCCTATATACATATCCTGTCTTAAAAACTGAGTATAGAACTAACTTGGAAACACAACTTAAAGAAAGGAAAAAGAAAAAAATTCTTAGAGATGTGACAGATTATGAACAAGGAGACCCCTTTTCTAAAGATAAGGACAAGCATGTCAGGTTTTCACAACAACATAGGAATTCTGCTAAAAGAAAGCGCCCACAGTCAATTCTTAAGAAATCTGGTATATCAGATACATCAGGGGAGGATTCTTCCTCTGGGTATGATATAGACACATCAGCATCCACAGGCTCACCAGCACAAAAGAGAAGGAATTCCAGTAACCCCTTGGAGCTAAACCAAAAAGGAGGAGGGGGGGTAGAAAACACAGGAAACGCAGAGAATATGGAGGGACTTTTTCAGATGTTTGTGCAGAAACAATAAATGGGAATGTATTAAATATTTCATCCTACCCCCTCTCCTCCTTGGAAGAAAGTATTGTCAATAAAGGTTTATCATACATACCTGGCTCTTTTATGTCCGAAGAATATTTTGCTAAAGATGTGGTTGAGTTTTGCAGAATTCTTGACTTGAAGATATAGGATAAAGAAACCGCTGATGCTCACGACCACTTTAGATACCATAAATCCACTTTTTTCACCACCAATGAATCACAATGTATTATTATTCCAGAATTCTACCCTCTGAGACATTCATTTTAATTCTAGGAATAGTCAGGTAAGAGCCAGTGATGTAACCAAGCAAAAGATGACTACTATTTCTAATTTAGCAGATAACCATGCGATAGTTATTTTGAGAGCTGATAAAGGAGGTGCTGTGGTGGTACAAAACTGGAAACAATATGATATGGAAGCCAACAAGCAATTGGCAGATAACAGGTACTATGTGCAACTTACATATAACCCTACTAAATATTTTCAGAAACAGATAGATGAGTTTCTTTCATTAGCTGTAGAAGAGGGAATCATTACTGAGAATATCAAGAAACAACTACGATTTTGGACCTCAGTAATCAATATATATATTTCCTACCAAAAATATATAAAAACGTGTATAACCCCCCACCGGGAGACCAATAATATCTGGAAGAGGATCAAAGACTGAGACACTTTCCCAATATCTAACTAGATATTTAAAACCTTTACTTAAATGGGTGAGAGCTCGACTGAAAGATACTACGGAATTCTTACAGGTCATCTCTGAAATGCAACTAGAAGCTGAATGGTTACTCTATTCCTTAGATGTAAAAGCCCTGTATACTAATATTCCACATTGGGCTGACATCGAAGCACTAGAATGCTGGTTTTTAGGTCAGAGTTTTAACCACCGGGTTTCAACACTCTTATTCTTGGCCTTACTGAGCATGTACTCACTAAAAATGTATTTTTTTTATCATAGCACATAATATCTACAGATTAAAGGTACAGCTATGGGTGCTTCTTTTGCTCCTATATATGCTGATATATTTATGTCATATATAGAGGAGCAAATTATATATGATAGCCCCCATAACCTGTACATAGAACAGATAGACATTTGGAAAAGATATTTAGATGATTGCTGGATGGTATGGAGATTGGATGAGGGACATCTGGCAGAGTTTGTTGAATATCTGAATGAAAACAAATGGGGGATTGAATTTACGGTAAACCATGACAAAGAAAGGATTACTTTCTTGGATGTGATGGTAACCAAAGCTTGAGATAACACCTTGGCAATAGAAATATACCGTAAATTCCCTGAATATAATTCCTTACTCCATGCCTCCAGCTATCACCCCCCCACATATATGTAAAAAATATTCCTAAATCTCAATATATGAGGGTGAAACGTATATGCTCAGAGGATGACTCATACTTGCATTAAGGAGATGACTTGACTAAAAGATTTAGAGAAAGGGGCTATAAAACAGGTCATATTACACAAGGCAGAGATATGGTTAATGCAATGGATAGAAATAAACTCCTACAATATCAAATTAAGCAGGATACATTTAAAGGCAAACTTAGGCTTGTGACAACTTATGGTAGAAATACTGGGGCATTAATTGATAATGTGCAATGAAACTGGAACATCCTTAGGGCAGACAATAAACTTTCTGGAATATTGGGAGATGAATGTCAATTTTCTTTCAGAAATGGTAAAAATTTGGCGTCCTACATTAATCATTTTAAGCAAGGACAGTATAAACCAAAAGATAGGCTACAAAGCACCATAGAGGGACAAGTTGCTAAAAGATGTTTTCCATGTGGTCACTGCACACAGTGCTATAGGGTACTACAAACAAAGTTTTAGTAGTAAAAACACTAGCGAAGTATTTGATATCTCTTTTTTTGCCAACTGCAGCTCAGACTGGGTTATCTATCTTGACATCTGTAAGTGCTCTGCTTTTTATGTAGGACAAACATCCAGAGCAGTGAAACATAGAATATCAGAACACTTCAGTGAAATTAAGAATAAAAGAAACACAAATGCTCTGTTCAAACATACTGAATCCCAGAAAACAGCATCTTTTCACTTTGTTATCATGAACAGAATTTTGGGAATTAAATATAATAAATCTGGATGGCATGAACTACTTAATGCTACTTAATGCTTAAATTGGGAGGGCTTTTTGCCCCAGGACTAAATGAACACCTCTAATTGGTCTTCAGGCTTCTGACACAGTATATAAATATTGGATTTTATTTGTACTTTCACACTGATGAAGGCTCAGAGAAGTATAAGCCGAAACCGGTTTGTCTATACTATATACTGATGCATTAAATGTTTAAAATATATATTTCTACAGCTACCACTATCTGCTGATCATTTTTTCTTGGAGTGCCTAAATGATAGCCCTTTGAGATCCCTCTCACTCTGATACTGAAGGAAGTTCCCAGTACATGGGGAATGGACAGACTATCTCCTATTGGAGGCTGGTTTGATGATTAACAGGCTTGGGGGCAAAATGTACAGAGAAAAAGTAGACAAGATTTTCCTATCCTCAGGAAAATTCCCCATCTCATTGTTTGAGATCCTCAGGTGTTTCTAGGGAAGCTGCAAAATATAAACCCTCAAATATTTCAAGGTCGGCCCTGTGGTCTCCTGCTAGTTAAATGTGCCTGGTCCACCTACTGTGAGAAGTACCCAAGGTGCTTCTTCATGAGATCCAAAACCACCTCGACTGTCTGTTTTCAACCCAAACAATCAGTGACTATACTTCGACATCTTTACAAATTCCTGAGCTCCTCACTTTATACACTACCCAAAGGTTGTGATGATGGGTGAGTATGGAAACAGATTTTGACTGGTAAACTGAAATCCTCATCTATAACTCCATTTTCATATAATTTCACCACCACAGTCCAGTACAATACCTGCAGTATTTCTATCACTGCACCCATCCACTGGTCAGTTTCCCAATCCTTTGTACCTTCAGTCATGAAAAAATCCTCAAGTACTCAAACTGGTCCAGATTTTATCCACTGTTGCAGTCTTGCCACAACAAAACTATCACTGAGGCCTCAAAATGGATCCAGTACTGCCAGCTATCTCTGGCAGTTCTTCCTCAGAAGATGGCATAACTGCTGATTTCAGGAGATCCTTAAAGTGTTCATTCTACCTCATGGCATTGTTTACAGTTTAGGCCAACATTTTTGTATCCTTGCTAAGAACAGTCTAGACAGTGTCTCAGCTTCCAAAGAAATTTACATATTTTTTTATTTAATCTAGTTCCATCTGTGATCTGTGTGCTTTTAAAGTCCATTTACTGCTTATTTGTTAGTATTGTTTATTGTGACAGAGTTTTGTTCATTTGGAATACGTCTAGGCTTTTTGCCAGACAGTAGGAAAGTGATGGTGTTCTGTGAGTTTACCTTGCTCCAAGATTATTTTCAGCTGTTTTTCTTACTGGCTGTGACTTTTAAGTGTATTTAAATTGTGCTGGATAGCAGGACTATTTCTATTTGGATGGGTTGCTCTTTGCTTCTTTTTATTTACTGTTAATGGATGACTGACTAGTTCTATCTGGATTTGACCACTGACAACTCCTAAGACATCAGGGAAGTGATTTTTTTTTAATTTAATCTAACTCCCTGTGAACATGTGCTGCTAATCTTCCAGTACTGTTTATTTTGCAAATGTTTAGTTCATTCAAATGCATTTTAGCATTGCTTCACCGGAGTGCAGGAAACCGCTGGTGTTAAAGGTTTTCTGCTTGTTCCCAACTTTACAGTTACTTTTCTGATTAGCTTCTAAATTGTGCTGCAAGCAGGATCTGCTGCTATATTTGACTGGGTTGCTTTGTTCTGCATTACCTTGCTATGTGTTGCTATTGGATCAACCAGTTAAAATTGGATTAGACCTTGCTACACTTCCAAAGACATCAACATGGTGGTTTTGTTTATTTAATCCTGTTCCATATGTGTGCTTTTAAAGTGTATTTACTGCCAATCTGTTAATACCGTTCATTATGCCAGAGTTTTGTTTGTATTTTTCTAGTGAGAGTAGGAAACAGTTGTAGTTCTGGGAATTCTTCTTCTTGAGTTCCATGATGATGCTGACATTTGTTTATAGGAACTCTGTGTTGCTCCCTTCTCAGCTGCATTGTCTTATGCATTGCTGCTTGTTTACAATAATTTTACTGCCCTGCAGGTCAGTTGCTCAGACTGTTGCCATAATAGCTCCTTGCTGCTCCCAGAGCAGTTCATGGCCTTAACTGACATCTATTGATACCTACATTTTCCTTCATACTTAGGCTGGCTTTGGTCAGTAAGTGTAGTTGGAGGTGGAAACAGTCTAAGTCTGAAAGCAATCACTGTGTGGCACCCAAGCCTATTGACACTTTGAAATTTGTATTTTGTGGAATCCAAGCCAACCTCTCTTCTACTGCTGGCAGCTGATCCTAAAATGTATTGTGTGTGGTATTCAAACCAACTTTCAATCATAATACTGGTGGCATCTGAGCCTCCTGTTCTAAAGTATACTGCATGTAATTCTTGCTCATTTAGTCCTCGTTCTGTTGCTATTACACTGAATTGTGTAATGTAATTGTGTACTGCTCTTATTTCTTATTCTGTTTAAATTATTCTACCCCTTCAGCCCTCATATTATTGTTATTACAGTGAATGTGCGTTCTGTACTGAATCATATGTATGTACTACTCTTGGATGAAAATGTATCATGTAATTTCTTCCTTGTGGGGTTTCAGTTGTTACTTTAACAGTATTAATGCATGCTTGCCTCACCTAGTATAACTCTTTCACAGCCCTTAGCATACCTTCTCTCTTTACTGACTAAATTAGGCCTGTGTATCATTCCTTCCTCAGTAATTCAATCTACTTGGCAAACATAAAACCCAGTCTACATTCTGGTGTCAACCCCATTAAACATGGTATTCTGATACAGTGTAACAAGTATTATTCTGATACAATGTAACAAGTAGTATTCTGATACAGTGTAACAGCTACTTGATGCTCACAACCATCTACCACTGTAACAACATGTCATGATTTGTGAGAGGTGTAATTAACTATACAACTGGGGGCTATCCTCTGACTTACACATCATCAGATAAAATCTCCCAAACTCCACAACTTCACACTAAACCAACATAGTCTGAGGTTGTAAAAATAATTAATCCCCGTGCCTCCGAGAATCAGAATTAAACAGCCTCAAAAGCAATCCACTAACACAACTCCACCATACTCACAAATCTCAGTGTGCCACTAGGATTCAGACTGCAAACCTTCCACTGACACTAAGTCTGCATGGCCAAGTAGAACTGTCCTAGCAATTGGTAACACCATCATCTTACACACTGACTCTGCACTCACTAGGCTGAATAGAGACAGGGTGACAGTAAGCTGCTTTTTGGTGTAGGGATCCATGACATCATGCAGGCCCTACAGTTTCTTCAACAGGATAAATATGACTATGACTTTGTGGTGGCTTATGGAGGTGTGACTACTCGGAGACACTAAACCCAGAAGGATGTGCAAATATTCATACTGGAGCTCAATCTAGATGTGTCAAATGCAGGTTAGACTTTGGTCCTGAGTAAAATCCTACTCTCACAATGATGCTTAGATAGAAATAGAAGATAGTTGGCTTTATTAAATCACATTTTAAACAGTGACACAGGAACTCATAATTTAACAAAAATGAAAACAAATTGTAATAACATTTCCATTACGTTCATGCAGTACATATATATATATATATATATATATATATATATATATATATATATATATATATATATATATATATTTATATACATACACACACACACACACACACACACACACACACACACACACACACACACACACACACACACACACACACACACACACACATATATATATATTTATATACATACACACACACACACACACACACACACACACACACACACACACACACACACACACACACACACACACACACACACACACACACACACACACACACACACACACACACACACACACACACACACACACATATAAATATATATTTATATACATACACGTGTGTTTTCTTTTTAAGAATTATCATTTACTAAAGCATTACATACATTTCTCAGTTCCTCCATTGCCTTAAATCTCACTCTTTCTGAACATTACTCTGCACATGTTGTTCCCCACAAATTCTATGTAATTTATCTTTCCTTTTTCTAAATATCCACCTCCATTTCTTTTATCTCCTTTACAATATTTATCTTCATTTACAATTGGTTAAAAATTTTGATTTCTATTTTCTAATAATTGCTTTTCTAGTAGCCAGCAGTATTAACCTTAGTAAGGCTTTACTATGTCTGGGCAATGCAGATTGACAGCTCAAAAGAATAATTTCCTTAGTTACAACCATTTGAACTTCCAGCATTTCTGACAAAGTACTCTATGGCAAATTTTTAAAATTTGCAAACTTGTTACACTCCCGAAATTTGTTTCCAGTTACCCCCTCTTTTCCATTACACTTTCAGTATTTGTTATCTAACTGAGGAAAAAATTCTCTGAAGTCTGTTTGGGGTATAATAACTATATAAACACTTCCATGCAATTTTTTTAATTTTCTGGATTTGTTACATATAGATGTCCTCATGTTCCTTTGTAAATTACCTTCTCAGTCTGTCTTCCTAGTATTTTGTAACCTCCTCTGATTGATCCTTATAGTTATCATGCAATAGTTTATTTTCCCTAATTATCTATTTTAACAGCAGCTTCTATTGTAGACTCAGTTACTAACTCTACCAGAGACTGTCTTACACTCAATACTCCCCTATATCTTTCTGCATCCCCATACTCTGACATTTATCCCTGGAAGGGAAGGCAGACTTTCTAACCTGTGGTCAAAACGGTTTACTATCACAACTATGAAATGCATTTGACTGAAATGCGCTAATACCAAATTGTAAAACCAAAAACAGAGTGTACCGATGTGCAAAATGCCGAATCTGCATATCAATATGCGAATTCCACCTCTTTCAACATTACTAAAATGCAGTCCTACACTGCACCATACGTAACTTGAAGATTTTGCAGGGGGGGCAAGCCCCTGCACCCCTCACCCCTTGCAAAATATATATTCCAACTCCGAGATCACACTACAGCGGGGAAAAGAGTACATTTCCTGATCCCCACTGTACAGCAATGTCTAGGTCAATGACCAAACTCAGCTTTGTGAATGCACTGAGCATTCACTTAAAGAAACTCGCACAAGGGAAAGATCAGCAACATGGGTCGGCCAAATGTCATTTGACAACCTGTGGTCACCGAAACTTCCATCAGCCATTTGCTAGTAAACCGTCCAGACTTTTGCTTGACCTCATCTCCTTATTTTACCTTTCCCTCTCTAGCTATTTTTACTCAATACCTTGGTTCCTTTGCTAATTTTGAACAGTAATCTTCAGCCCCCTCTTGCCTATTTTCTATACCCTACTCATGATAATCTCTATTGGCAAAATCTCCTTTCTACATTCCTGTTTTGGTTTACTTTTCAAAACACTTTCAGCTTCTTTATGAATATAATATTCTGCATGGTTGCTGTTATTCTTTGTAAGGATCAGTGTCCAAAATCCTATTCTCCCCTTATTTCTGAAACTCTCCCATTTCATCAACATCCCTTTCCACTTTGATTTGTGCTTTTCTTATGTATATGAACCTTAACGGCACAGCGCTAAAGTATCCTTTCAAATCCAGTACTCCTAAAACACCTTGTTGTATGGACAGAAACAACTTATTCCACTTCAATCTAGTTCTCATCCCCTCTCAAGTAAATTCCTTTAATCCTTTATTAATTTATTAATTAATCTTTATTAATTGTCATTTACAACTTCTCCTCTGGTTGATAAAAATATGCCTGACCTGTATATAAAATTAAAATAACTAAAAAACATTTCCATGGCTTGTATCTTACTACCCACATTCATAATCAGGAGCTTTGTTTCTCAGTTTGTGTATTATTTGTTTTCCTATGTATCTTAAGATGTTATAACAGAATTGTTTTTAATCCATGTACCTAAGTGCTTCATCTTATGTCCCCAAAACATGGGTATTGCTGAATCAATTTACTTGTGGGTACATATTTTGTCACTTTTATCCTTTGTTTTATCTTCATTAATTTTATATCCTGAAAGAACTTGAAACTGTCTCAAAATGTTTTACAACAAAATGTCCTTTTCTGGATTTTCGTAAATGTATTTATTTATTTATTTGACATTTGTTGATCGGGTTAGTCCAACTGAGCCAGAGGCCCATTTTCAGTGGAGACCCGAGGAGAAAAGCTCCAGAAATTTTACAGATACAAAAAAAATTTTGAACATATTTAACAGTTAATCAAACACAGTAAAACTTTTGATATAGTTAACAGTTAATCAAGCACAGTACAAAGGAGTCCTAGTCCAATTTAAAGGTAATTATGTGTACAGAAAAATGAGAAATAAGATAGAATAAAAAGTATAATAAGGTAATTGCTGTAATGTCAGCAAAAAACATTTTTTTAACATACACCATACCTCTATGTCATGTACTCTCCTAGCTGAAAGGAATTTACTGGCTTGGTTGAGGGTTGAACAAGGTGTAGAAGGTTAGGTGGGGTCCTGACAGGGGCAAGACTTTATGTTAAGTAAATGTAGTCTAAGCTCTTTTTTGAAATGCTTATGGTGGAGGATGGTTCTTATATGTGAGGGGAGTTTATTCCAGGCTTGGGCTACACTGCATTTGTAAAGTAGTTTTCCACAGCATTTGTTGGGTTTATATATATGTCAAGGAGTTGTTGATTAGATGTTTGGAGAGTACAGTTTGGGATGTAATACGATACCAGGGAGGAGAGAGAGAGAGAGAGAGGCAGGAAGTAGGTTTCTATAGAACAGAGTGTATGATTTGAAATTGAGACAGTTGGAGCTGTTGGGGAAATTCTAGCCATTTAAGTGAGTTGAGTGCTAGGCAGTGGTGTGAGTTGTGTGGTGAATTAGTGGCAAATCTAGCTACTTTGTGGTAGGTTTGTTGGAGTTTAGCTAAATATATGGAGTGACTGGAGGTGAGAATAGGGGCTGCATAGAGAAGGGAGGGAAGGAGGAGAGACTGAGCTAAGGAGAGTCTAGCATCTGAGTTAACAAATTTCTTATTTTTATATAGTAGTCCTAGTTTTTGGTGTTTTTTATATTTTGCTGAATATGCAGATTGAATTTAAGCTCATCATCGATAATTGTGCCCAAGAGCTTTGTGTGGGGTTGGGCTTGGATGATGGTCTTGTCAAGGGAAGTAATGACAAAGGAAGATTTATGGTGAGAGAGAGGTTGAGGAAGGAATAGTAATAGTTTGTTTTTTTTGGATTTAAGATGAGCTGACTCTTGGAGCCATAAACACAATAATATCACCTGAAAATAAAGCTAACTTTTCTCGATTACCATACCATTTATAGTTTTGGATTTGTGAGTCCCTTATTTTCTTTACCAGTGACTCCAATAAAAAATGAATGACAAAAAGGAAAAAGGGCACCATGTATTGTTCCTCTATTCCAACATAGCTTATCAGAGGGGATCTATCCTACCTTAATACTTGTCTCGGACCCTTCACACGTCATCCTAAATAACCCCATTACTCTAGCAAGGAATGCAATTCCTGCCATTGTCCAACTCATAAAATCCCAGCTGACTATATAAAATGCTTTCTATGCATAAAGACCCACTGACAACAGCAGCATTTTCTTATATTCTGCTTCCCTCTGGATTGTCATTGTTCTATTACTGTTGATAAGGGTTTGCCTCCCTTCCACAAAACCACACTGATGTATATCTATCAATTTTGCTAACACCTTTGCATAGCATGAGCTAGTATAGACATTATTACTTTATAATCATGGTTTAAATTGTGATGAGTCTATATGAAGCTGATTTGGAAGTGTCTTTACCCTCACTGGGTAATATATCCACCACAAATTTCTACCAGCATGTTAGTACTTCACTGCCCTTTTAAAATGCTCTTAAACAAAATGTTTCATAGGATCATAGGAGGTATCTAGGCTATTGGCCCATCATTTCAAGAACGTTTCAGATCTTTATCATTTTCTGCCCACTCAGTTTTCAAACTTCCATGGGAATACTGTCTGTTCCTGGAGGCTTCCCTGTTGATTTATTATATATTACCATTTTCTCTCCTTTCTTCCTAACTTACATACTAATTGTTGAGTCTTATCTTTTTCTATCATTGATACAATTAAATCTTCCATAAATATTTCCATTTGTGCCTTTTCTTAGTTTCCACATTCCTTTGATTTATGCAATTTTTTATAAAATTTCTGAAATATTTCTAATACCTCTATATGGTCTCTGGTTGTTTTTCTTATCAAAGGCTCCCTAAGATTGGTGACATTTCTACCTTCTGTGCTAAAAGTGTTTGTGCGCTGGACTTGTTGCATATTATCCAAATACTTCCTTGTTTTCCTTTTAGCATTCTGTAGTTGCACCTCTTCTTGTTCTGTGAGATTCCCCTTATTCTGCAATACTTTGACCTTTGTCAGCTCCTCTAAATGATTTATATTATTTCTTTTCCATACCTCATTCTCTCTTATTTCTACTCTGCTTTTAAACTACATTTTCATTTCTTCCCACATACTAGCTATTACTTCTGAAAAATGCTGTCTTCTCTAATGACTCTTGAATCATTTTCACTACTAATTCATAAATTCCTCTCTTTTTAAATGTTAAGTAGGAAAGCAAACGTATCTTGTTTATTTCATTGCCTTGCAATTTTATCCTAGTTTCTATTGGTGTGTCAAATATTTTAATTAAATCCACACTCTTCTGTGAAATATAATTTCTGTCCAGTTTAGCTCAGTTATTGTAGCCTGGGAAGCAGTATGTAAATTCTGAGTTCCTACTACTGACCTCACATCTTCCATATCAAATATTCTCATAGACTTCTTTCAAAATCTATCCTCATTTATTATATTTCCTTTCTATGTCTTCCTGATACATTCTGACTATTGAAAATCGAGTTCCAATCCCCACCCATAGTTTCCTTCTGAAGGCTGATTACTTCCCCCCAAATTTCTCTTAAGCTCTATAGTAGCAGCTTTTGGGGGAATATAAACAAATGCCAGCATAATCCTCTTTACCTGCCGATAGCCCCTAAATACCACATATCTACCATTATTGTCTTTCTTCTCTTCTGACATTATTGGAGTACCTCTTGCAATCAGTATTATTTAATCTTGATTTCCTCTGTTCCTGATATTCTGCTGAATGTCTAACATGAAAACTTTTCTTTGGCAAATTCACATACTAATTTCTATCCAAATGTGTCTCCTGCAGCATTACTACTTGCACCCTACATTTCTTATTATAATTCCATACTTTTTGCTTTTTATCTATATCTGTAAAGCCATTTATGTTCCATGACAATATGGACAGAAGGGTCTACTTCACTTGACCTAAAACTCATTTGACTGACTCCCATTTCACCGACATTTAAGACATAGACTTGTTGTGGGTTTTCCTTCACCTGTGATTTGCTTGTGATAAAAAGAATTACTGTAACTTAGAGTGCTGACTGTTAGAGTTCTGATAGTCATGTAGAAAGTAGTATTGTAGTGTTTCTAAATGTGGGGTTTGTCTCTTTACATTGGCAAATGTTTGTCCATTCCCAGCAGTACTGGCAGCATGTAGAGTACTGTAAGGCAAGTTAAAGGTATATGCCCTTTTCCCCACTGTAGTGCAGTTCCGAGGTTAGTATATATAATTGGGAGGGTGGGGCACAGCCCCCCACATTGGGGGTGTCGGGGGTGTAGCCCTCCCATGTAGTTTTGTTGTACATTGTCCTGTTTCTGTTAAGAGGGTAAGTAAGTAGTTTTTAAGTTCTGGAAAGGGTTAGTTATTGGTGTTCTAAGTGTGCTTGTCTATGGTTTAAGATTTAGTATGTTGAATTTCAGCACTGTAAGCTGTCGGTGAAATGGGAGTCAGTCAAATGAGTTGTCAGTCAAATGAAATTTAGATCAATTGGGTGTCGGTCAAATGGGTGTCAGTCAAATGAGTCAAGTGAAGTAGATCCGGACAGAGTTGCTATTATGATAGAAAACTATTACTCCCACCTATTATAAACGATGTGTTTTGAATATCTGTTTCCAATTTTTAGCTTACATACACTATTGTTTGGCAGGCTAATCTCTTAAGCAGTTGTATCTTTTCATCTCCATTTGAACATATATCACACTTTTCATGACCTTTTGCTTCAATGAAAACACTCAAACAAAAAATGAAAGTTTTGTCCATTCCCAGCAGTAGTGGCAGCGTGTAGAGTACTGTAAGGCAAGTTAAAGGTATATGCCCTTTTCCCCACTGTAGTGCAATTCCGGGGTTAGTCTAAAAGTTCAGGTCCACTCCCTGTTAGATGGTGATATACACCCAAACCCAGGTCCTACCACTATCACAGCTACACAGCCTGATACACCAACAATATCAATCTCACAAACACTTACCAAGCCCCCCAACTCTCTCCTGATAGCTCATCTTAACATTCGTAGCATCAATAATAAAATAGCTCATCTGCATGCCCTTATTGATGTTTATTCCTTTGACATCCTCTGTCTGTCTGAAACATGGCTTAATCCATCAATACAAGACAGTGCAGTTCTACCCCCTGGCTAAAATATCATAAGACGTGACCGTAACACTAAAAAAGGAGGAGGTGTAGCCATACTTTATAAGAATGGATTACAAGTTACCTTGTTAGACTCCAAACCTCCACTTTGCAACAAAGCAGAAATTCTTCTAACTAAGATTCAGCTTAACAAAAGCAAAGCCATATATCTATCATGTGTCTATCTTCCCCCAGGCAATAAGATCAACACATTAGAGGCTATCCTCAGCTGGCTCTCAAGTAACTACCCCCAAGAAACCATTATACTTGGAGATTTTAACATTAACTGGAACTCCTGTATATCTGAGCAGCCTTCTACTCATATCAACTTATATGGTTTTACCCAAACTATAACATCCCCAACCCACACCAATAAAACTAACAACAAAACTAGTACCCTTGACTGGATACTCACTAATACCCCCCAACTAAACTATAAAACAGGCACCCTCCCTGAGGACATAAGTGACCATTTGCTTACCTATTTAATCAGAACAAAAACTGACATC
This sequence comes from Protopterus annectens, assembly GCF_019279795.1. Classification (NCBI taxonomy): domain Eukaryota; kingdom Metazoa; phylum Chordata; order Ceratodontiformes; family Protopteridae; genus Protopterus; species Protopterus annectens. The sequence goes on from NC_056728.1 coordinate 282,013,293, forward strand.
CTAAACTCAACCATCTGTAGAACTATTCGCACTACCAAAAATTTTAACCCTGCTCACTTTCAAGCTGAACTAGGCATCTGTGACTGGTCACCCCTGAAATACCTCCCAATAGATAATGCCGTGAAATACTTTAACTCTAAATTTCTAACCATTTTAGACAGCCATGCCCCATTACGCAAAGTTAGAATTAGAACCAAATCAGCACCATGGCTCACCAAAACTACCAAACAAAAAATCCTCCAAAGAAATAAACTATGGGCCAAATGGCGCTCAACATAAAGCCCCTCAGACCACCTGCAATTCAGACAGCTAAGAAATGAAACAAAAAAGCCATATTAGCCAATAAAAGAAACTACTACTACCAACTACAACAAACCAACCAAAATAATCCCCAAAAATTCTGGCGAGGTATCAATAACCTCCTACACCCTGGATGCTCAAGTACTCCCTCTCCCTCTGGCTCTGATCACAACAATCCCATCCAAATAGCTGACTCATTTAATACTTTTTTCACAGAAACTAATACAATCCCTAGCCAACCAGCTATCCCCTAGCACCCCATGCTCTGCCGCAACCTCTACCAATAATTCTCATCAATTTCATTTTCAGCCAGTGCCCACTTCACTCATCTGTAACCTCATACAGAAACTTAAACCCACTACACTCTCTGCTGATCAATTACCTGCAGAATACCTGCAAAAAGCTGCTAATGTCATAGCCTACCCCATATCCATCCTCATTAATAGAACTATTTCTGAAGGAACTATTCCCCTAATCTGGAAAGTCTCTCACATTATTCCCCTGCATAAGGGTGGTAACTCCAAGGAGTTGTCCAATTATAGGCCCATAGCTATTCTATCTCCTTTGGCAAAAATAATGGAGAAATGTATACACATACAACTGTTAACCTACCTACTTGATCACAATTTATTAGCACCCTGTCAACATGGCTTTAGACCATTTCATAGCACCACCTCTGCTCTCTTATCCTTCACTAACCATATTAACAGTAATCGTAATAATGATACTCTATCCTCAGCTCTTTTTATTGACCTGTCCAAAGCATTTGACATGGTGAATCACCACCTGCTTATAGACACACTCAAAAACCTGTCATTGGACAACCATACTATACAGTGGTTCTAATCATACCTACATAACAGGCAACAGCCTGTACTATGGGAAAATACTTTATCTTCCCACCTCCCAGTAGCTCTAGGGGTCCCGCAAGGATCTATATTAGGCCCATTACTCTTCTCCATCTTTACAAATGACCTTCATTCTGTAATTCCACAAGCTGACTGTATCCAATACGCTGACGACTCCACACTCATATGTGCTGCTACTTCTCAATCAGAACTTCAGTCACTAACCCAAATGACCTTTAGTACAGTTGAAAACTGGCTCCTACAAAGACGTCTTATCCTTAACCCCAAAAAAACAAAAATGCTACTATTTACCCCCACCAGAACCTCCCACTTAACTTTACTATTACTTCAAATAACGGAACTATAATATCTCCTGAACCAACCACCAAACTACTTGGGGTACTAATAGATAATAACTTGTCTTTTGAACCTCACATTAATAACACCATAAAAACAGTAAACAAGAAACTAGGTTCCCTCTATAGAATAAAACCCTTTCTAACACCTCCAGCCAGGGTTACTATTGCTCGCACCCACCTCATCTCTACCTTGCTCTATGCCTCCCCTATCTATACCAAAATATGTAGAAGTAATCTGAGTAAACTTTCATCCTCCTACAACAATATTGCCAGATTTGCAGCTGGGTCCTCCTATAAAAACTCATCACTGTATCAACCTGAATCAGCTAGGATGGTTAGAGCTGCCAAATTTAATTCTTTTTAATCAATTAATAGTAGCCCACAAGATCCTGTATTTACCTCAAAATACACCCATACTTACATCCCTAGTCATCCCCTATAACAATCTCAAGACCTTATGCTCATCTAATAACCTACTTGTACAAATATCAAAATCCAACAACTCAGCTGGTGACACCTTGTTCTCCAATACAGTAGGTAAAGCCTGGAACATCCTCCCAAGCCAGCTAACCTCAATATCTTCTGTCTGCTTATTTAAAAGCAAGCTTAAACCCTACCTTAAATCACACTGGCTATGCCCCTGTGTTAACCCAGACTAAGCACCTGACTATTAACTATTATACCATGACCCCCCATTAATATTCCAAAACGTGCACGCTGATTGGCCTGCGTGCACATTGTAAATCGACTTATACTAACAGAAAAAGGTCCGGTCGCCCGGACTTTTTCCATTAGTATAAGTCTCTTTTAAAACACTGTCTCGCTATGTTAAAAGAGTTTAACATAGCGACACAGGTTTAAAAAAAGCAACGGAGATCTCCGTTGCTTATCTTAAAACTGTCTCGCTATGTTAAACCCATTTAACATAGCAAGACAGGTTTTAAAAAAAAAAGCAACGGAGAAAGCAAGATCTCCGTTGCTTTTACAGCTATGTTAAATGGGTTTAACATAGCGAGACAGCTTTAAAATAAGCAACGGACATCTCCGTTGCTTTATTTAAAGCTGTCTCACTATGTTAAACCCATTTAACATAGCGAAACAGTAAAAAGCAATGGAGATCTTGCTTTCTCCGTTGCTTTTGGCCACAGCTCTAATGTACTGTGTAGGCCTGCACAGTACATCAGAACTGCCGCGGATACCAGACAGCTGCGGAAGGGCAGCAAAGAGGCATTATACAATGCCATTATTTAAGAAAAGTAATTATTTATTTTCTTAAATAATGTCATAGTATAATAGCAATAACCCACTTCTGGGTGTGGGTAATGCGGGATTTACCCACGGTTGTCTTTGTTTGGTTCGCCCTCGGGACCAAACCACGCCAACCGTGGGTAAATCCCACATTACCCACACCCAGGCGTGGGTTATTGCTATAGACTCCCACAATTCCTAGCCTCCTATGATCATGATCTTGTGTTGTCTCACTAATTTTTAGTGAGCTTAACCTTCCTTAGGAATTTTTTCTCATGTAAATATGTATATACTGTGGAATGATCAAACACCTTCATATAGTATCACAACCTAGGTGATAAAGAACACCATAAATCCATCCTTGTATTCAGATCTTCTATACTCTATCTATTGATCTCTAGTGTTTTCTTTCTTAGGTTTTTGTGTGACCTTAGTATCTATTAATATATACTACTAGCTGTATCTAGTTTAGTCTTATATTTTATTTTCTTTCCCTAATAGAATACATAATATAAAATCCTAGGTTTGTAATATGTTATAAAGATTTGTAATACACCATTTCTAATGCAAATGTATTAGTCTTGCTCATCTATTCTTAGATAAATTTTTTCTTTCCCTACTGAAATATAAAATATATAATCTTAGGCTTGTACTATATTTTTAAAACTTCTTATGTACCAAATTCTACTGTTAATGTCTTTGTCTTGACCCTTTATGTTGTTGTAATTTGTGGAGCTTTTCTCCCCGGGCCTCCACTGAAAATGGACATATATCCAGCTGGACTAGCCCGGTCAACAAATGTAAAATGAAATAAAATAAAAAAAATAAAAATATATTTTCAGAACCCCATCCTCTTTTAACTTTCAGCTAACAGACACAAAAATATGTTCATTTTCAAAAAAAAAAAATGAAGTTTACCCCTCCAGATTGGAGCATTTGCCCAGAATTAAGAACTGCGCCCACAAGTATTTCTTATTTTAAAATTAAGATTATCCAGGCTAAAGTGCTTAGTAGAGCCCATGTTCACACATGCAGTGATTACTATCTATTCTTTTCTTATCTCTATTCTCCTCTCAGTTGTGAAAAACAGCTTGTATGCTTTCAGTAAACATTTACTTTTAGCCCTAATAAAAGGTGCATTGGCTACATTTAATTAAATTAAACTGCAGACCGTTATATTAAGGTCATAAGTGTATAAGTTTATTCTTACAGCATTTTGGCCGATAGGCCATCCAAAAATGCTGTATCTGTTATTTGTGGATCATGTACTTTTTCTTTAAACCAATGATATATTCTATTTTTAAAGCATACCATAAATTCTGATTTCCTTATATTCACGGGGAGTCTATTCCATAGTCATAGGAAAATCTGAAGAATATATTTAGCTCTCAAAGATAAACTTTAAAATTTTATTAAGCATAGATTTGTTATGTCTATGAGATTTGGTGTAATTATTTATATTCTGATCAAACATAGACTGAAGAATTTTATCATTAAAGACTTTATAATCAAATATAATTTTTCCTCTTAAATATCTGCAGTGAATACTAACCCCGGGATTCATGAAGCTTGCCCTAGGTACAGGCATAGTGTCACCGTTCTAACACCAAAGATGGCCGCCGAGTGATTCAGATACAAGCTGTTCCCACGTGCACTACCTGCGTACGCTACGCATGCACAACTCCTGAGCCTTGTATGCTAATTACCCCATGTGCAGCAGTGTAGCATACAAATGAAGGTATGTAGCGATTCAGGAAGTGATGCAGGCGTAGTGTAAGCATGCAAAAATGTAAACCGTAGAAAACGGTTTATATTTTTGCAAACATAAAATTGGAGCCATGACAGCCGACCAAACACATGTATTATATTGTTAATATATGCCAATAGCTAAATATATAGCCATTGGCATAAAAAACATGTACAAAATATAAAATTAACATTTAATATATATAGTCGCACTATCGCGACGTGGAAGTGCAGGGCAGTGGTGTGCAAAGGGGATCGCAAGGAATATATAAAAATATAGAATAAAACCGCAGCAAAACACATATCAGGATTTCTTTTTATTTCTTTTTATTTCTGATGAAGTCAAATATGGAGATGAAAGCGCTAAAATGTTCTATTAAAGTGTCTGTATTTTATATCTGAAGTCATCTCTTTGTTCCAGACTGGTTTTCGGCTATTTTTTATTTTGGTTTGTTTTGGTACTAGTTTTTATTATACATATCACGATTTCCCCATAATACTCAATGGGAGGCATGCTACACCATACTCGTGGCGCAAGGTTGCTAAGGGGCAGTGACAGTTTTATGCACAGTAGCTAGGAATTAGTAGGCAATGCCATGCAAATGAGAGGAGTAATACTGAATCGCAGATTCCCCGCTGGTGTAAGGATGCACCTCACAGCATAGTGTTATAACACCGAGGTGAGCCTTTGAGATAAAGATGACATCAAGAGAGGGATGTCTCACCATTGCTGTAAGCACATTGGAGCATTGCTAAACCAGTCTGCTCCTAGCTAGGCAAAGTTGCAGGATAGGGGTGTGTCGAATTGCCCATAGCTATGCTTAGCTGAGAGTACACAAGGTAACCAAGTATGCATGTGAACGGAGATGAAAACGAGCGTAAACGCGGTAAGGTTATGCGCAGCGTGCACTACAGCTGAAACAGGAAGGAGATAGGAAAAAAATAAGGAAATGCTGCAGCAGTGAAGTTGGAGTACAAATGACTAATTAACACCTAGGAGCCTACAGTGGTCCATTGACAACAGCTAACAAGGCTGCAAGCAGCTACCTGCAGAACAGGGAAGGGGAGGGTCTGTAATGCAAAGAAAACAGCAAAGTGTCAAAGCAGAACAAAGCCAATATGCAGTATACAAGCTACAAGGCACATTTTGCCATGACTGGGTAGTGAAAGTACAAAACAAGAAAGATGTCAGGTGGATGCATGCCTGATAATGGGAGGGGACCCAGGTCTAATAGTGAATTAAAGGACAACAGATTAATCAAGGCAGGCAAGTAGATCTCCACAGTAAAGGCCCCACACTTGCAGTACTCATTGCAAAACCCATAATTAAGACATGCAGCAGCTAGAATAGCTCATACACACCCACTTACATCAGCAGCATCCATAGCACAATACTATAAAGTGTGAAAGCATTTGTGTATTCCCATACACTCTGCACCAGTGTTGTATACAGACGGGGAACTTTTATTATGTACATGTTAGGGTCTGCCATAGCTTTGATCCACCAGCATGCATTGGAGACTGAAGGTGGTGTGGAGGATGATACACATGACCACCGCAGGCACCAGAGGAGGAGGAGAATGTTCAGACCTAGGGTAACCTACTAGGGGCTACATGATCTGGAGATAGTATAGCATTACAGGGTGGATAGGGACACCCTACAGCAATTTGTGGAGCTGTGCCGGCCACGCCTCAGAGCCACAACAAACAGAGGGGAACCCATCCCAGTGGATACGAAGGTATGCGTAAGCCTGAGAATACTAGCTACAGGTACCTTTCAAAGACCAACTGGGGATATTGTGGGGATCTCACAGGCATCAGCATCCAGGGTACTACACCAGTTCCTGGATGCCATGTTACCACATGCCAGAGAGCACATATACTTCCCCCGAATGCAGGAGGAGTTGGCCAGCAATATGCATCTCTTCCACCGTGTGGCAGAATACCCAGAGGTACTGGGTGCAATAGACTGCACGCACATACACATCAAGTCACCACCTGGTGAGCAGGGTAGGTGCTACATAAACCACAAGGGATAACCCTCCATCAACTGCCAGGTCATGTGTAATGCCCAGGGCATTATAATGGATGCGTGTGCTGGCAGCCCTGGAAGCTATCATGACTCCCACATCTGGCATGCCTCACAGCTGTATCGGTTATTTGCCAAGGGAGACATCCCAAATGGCCACCTGGTGGGAGATGCTGGCTATGCACTGGAACCATGGATGATGACTCCCATCAGAAATGCACACACACCCATGCAGGAACGCCATAATGAGGCACACGCACAAACCAGAATCATCACAGAGCATGTGTTTGGGATGCTGAAATCACGGTTCCGTTGCTTGGACATATCTGTTGGAGCCTTGCAGTACTCTCCAGGCAAATGTGCCCACATCTTCATAGTGTCCACCAGACCGGTGTCCGTGTCTAAGAAGAGTGAGTCTTGATTTACCAGTGATGGCACGATCCATACATCCGTGTAGGTGCTTATAGACTGCATTTGTAAGTCTGTCTGTATCTTTAGCAGTTTCCCCTTAGCGTTGGGAGCCATCAAACCCCCCACCCCTGTCACTAGTAGTGTAAATTTAGCTGTAGGAAAGGTATACACTGTGGTATCCGTGGATGGGGGAGATGCTAGTGTGTGGAAACAGTGAATAGTTCATGGTCAGATCTAACCAGTGACTGGTTAATTGTGCACCTGTTGTCCATGTTGGAGATGACCACATCTAGTAGTTTCCACACCACGTTAGGGAAGTTACCACCTGATACAGGGCATATGAGGTGATACATTCCAGGAAGTGCTGGGCCTGGAAGTGAGTACCAGAGTATGTTTCCCAGTTAATGGTATGGTAGTTGACATCGACCAGTGCCAGGGTGTGCATTAGGACTGTCATGTTCTCCACTGTCTCCAGGTAGGTGGAGTGGAGGTCCTGCGTCATGGATAGTGATCCGTAGCAGGCCACATTCCACATTGCAGCTGTGGCTGATGTTAGCTGCACATGGATGATCACAGAGGTATCATGCTGCCCCACTAACCTGGAGGTGTAGGTATCCCTGATGAATATGGATACAGCCCCTCCATGTCTGTCAGTCCATGTTCTATGGCTGAAATGTGTGGTATGGGTTGTAGTCTGGTAGTGCTGGTGTGCTCTCAGGAGCCTTAAGACAGATTTCAGTTAATGCACAGATGTTGATGTTGTCCATCCTGAGGAGTGCTGTGAGTGCATGCATGTTGTGATCACAACCCCTGGTGTTGAGTAGCATAATCCTCATTGAATCTGCTATTGTGCTGTTTATGGAGCTGGTATTCACCTTTGAGACTCTCCTAAATAAGGCACCATTGGGGCGCCAATAGTCTTGGCCAGTATTCCAAAGCCTAAGGCTGAAACATAGGCCGGTATGGTATCATTGCATACATGTTCCCCATCTGTGCTTGTTTTTCATCTCCCCTGTAGGTAACCTACTGGTAAGCAATATAAAGCCTTAAACTAAGTCTTCTAGCTTCCAAGATAGGCTTTTGGAGTGACTAAGTATCAGTGTTTTGTATGTTCTTGCTGTATTCAACTGTTTGCTGACTACATGGTGATTTCTCACTGTATAGTGTGATCTGAATGTCTGTTTATTCACATATTATGGCTGTGATGGCCTGCATGTTAGATGTTCACAGATAGCCTACTACCTATCTGCCCAAGGGCAATTAGAAGCATAGCTACAGTGTGTTGGCCTTCCCCGCACCATTGATGAAGTAACTGAGCCTCTGTCAAGCATAGCCAATGAAGCAATTCCAGGCAGATTTGCTATAAGCTGTTGAAGACTGGAGTTGTGGAGGGTGATAGGGGCACCTAGTGATCTAAAGAGGGCATGTTAATGTGACAATTCAACACAATTCAATTCCCCCAACAGGTCTTGCAGCTATCAAACTGGACAGGCTCCCCCACCCCCTGGCTGTATGGTTCTGGGACACATGATCCCAGGGGTGTATAGTCTGCTACCCATTCACACAACAAGGTTTCCCTTGAAGTGTGTCAGTGAGGGGCTATGTCTAATGTAGTTAGGAATGTAATGTATTGTCTCACAGTACATTTGTTATATGTTGTTATTTCAAAAGTATGTGAAGCTCAGTGAGTTTGGGGGCCTCCGCCCATTGCTTAGCCTAGCTTACACATAGAAATCATCTGAATAGGAAATAGGCAGAAGCAATGTTAATGTCAACAGTGTAATGGTTACAGCATCCACATAGTATCTGTGCATTCGAGGTTACAATCCCGATAAAGGCAGGGATGTTTATCATGTGCAAAAGTATACCTTAACCACAGCTTGCATATATAGGTAGTAATCATCTGTATAATAAACATTCGAAACACCCATATAAACCCATGTGCGCTGGAGAGTACAGTCAACAGAGAATGTAATGTTATGTCAGCACATAGTGAGATGTTACGTCACTGACATGTATATATCCGGAGTAGTTAGCAGATGTGGCCGTGTTTGCGCGCACAGGTTATACGTTACAAAGTTTGTTTAACTGTGTTTAACTGCTGCTATAATGTCACACAAAGACTTTTAAACATGCTTACAACTGCTTAAATGAGCCTTATTCTATAGTAAAAAACATTTGTAAAGCATCGCAGGTGTCGAACCCTGGACCATGCACACTATAATCATGGGACTCACCACTAAGCCATTGGAGGTGTACACATGTTTCATGGTCTTGAGACTACACCTTATACCATATGCATTTCACTGTAATGATCACAAATGTGACAGTCACTTTGTGTACATATGTACAGTACATTGTAATGTACTGTAGTTTGTGAACCAACACATTCCAGTCTACATATGTATTACTGTTACTAACTAATATGAAATATATATATATATATATATATATATATATATATATATATATATATATATCTGTGATGTCTGCACATATATATATATATATATATATATATATATATATATATATATATATATATATATATATATATATATACAGTTACATCAATAGCCATATATATAAACATCTATGAACACACTTCGTGACACAGAAACACTCCAAAGGAATTGGAGTGTACACAAAACACATGCAGCTCTGGTATTATAACAATTAATATTAACCTAATTCACCATAGAAAGGGTGGTTGTTGTGTATGTGAAGATTGGGGTGGGGGAGGAATGATGGGTAATGCAATCATGCACCAAGGAGGGCCTGGGTCGGATTTCCAATAAGTGAACTGGAGGGGCATACATGGAGTATGGGGACAATATAAAAAGGGCACAAAGCAAGAACCTTTCTCATTCATAATACACCCTGTCATGTCACATTACAACACCTAATTTCACAAACATATGAACATTAACATGTATCAGACATATGTACACCAACTGACTGCCACATTTGTTTTCAGTAGTGAGGAATGTCTGTAGTACAATGTATATTCTAAGCACCATAACATTTGTACATATCTCATATGCCTTAGTGGTAAAGCCAGTGACTGTGGTGTTCATGGTCCCGGGTTCAAGACCTGCAAGGGCTGTTAGGTTATTTTGAGGGCCAGAATAAGGGCTTTTGGATGCAGGTGGATTAAAACACTCTTAAGCAGTTGTAAGCGGGTTTCCATGTGTTTGCGTGATGGTAAGTGGTGCTGAAACACACTAAACGGAGAAGCGCTTCACATGTTTGACCTTTGCTTAACGTCGCACAGACCACGGACAAACCTGCTCACAACCATGTAAATGTGCATTATTCACACTTTCCCTACCAGTGCCCACTCTGGGAGGTAAAATAATAACATCTTCTAGGAGTAGAACCCGCAACCATGTACTCCATCCTCAGAGTAACCTAACACTAAGCTACCTGGGATGTACCTATCCCAGTTGTGTATGCAGACAGGTTAAAACAAAAAAGGGAGGAATTTGTTGAAATAGGACAACCCGCCATGTACCCAATTAAATGTGTATGTTCATATATATATATATATATATATATATATATATATATATAGAGAGAGAGAGAGAGAGAGAGATACAGGTCTACATATATATGTAGATATATAGATAGGTTAAAAACATCTACACATCTATGGAGGTACAGATAAACATATGCAATAATGTATATATCTATATACATATGCACATACATATATATATATATATATATATATATATATATATACACACACACACACACACACATATATATATATATATATATATATATATATATATATATATATATATATAGATATATATATCTACACATACATATGTGTCTGTAGACAGCATCCAAAGTGGTCATATCTGAGTATAACATGGACCATAGCAATCACACATTCTGCCCCCTCAAACAATATGAACATAGCATATGAAGAGTATATGCCAATACACTATTACAAATATGTTCTATGGACACAGTCACCAACACAACTGCAATGGCTGCAAATATTCATGACAGAATTACACAGACAGCTTTCATTTTGCAAAACTTTATTACATTTCGATGTATTGCCAAAAGGATTCAAGGACTAACAGTACCTTCATGCTATACAGGAAGCATTTAATAGTGCCTTAATGAATCAGCCTGCAATTGCCATAGTATTAGTCCACTAAGGGATAGGTGTTCACATAGGGAAAGAACACCCACAGACATAAAGACGTATAAAAGGGGTTCCTACACACCTGCATGTGCTATGTACACCCACCAACATCTACCCCACAACCGAAATAATTACATCAATACATACTGTCATACCATAACCAATTATGCATCTACTGTACAACATCTGCTGAAACCTTAACATACCTGGACACAGACACACTCACATGGCCCTATGTGAAATAGTTGTCGTTATACAATTGAACAGCTGCTGATGTAAGAGGGTTTATATGAACTAATCCCGTTTCAAAGGGATGAAAGGTTCGTACACCAGGAAGTTTTACAGAGTACTGATTATTAGCACAGTATGATACACAGTAATAACAAACTAAATATGTCTGGTAAGCACACTGTAAACTCCCTAACATTATATGCATAGCTATGCAGCCTTGAGCTGGTCAAACAACCTGGCCAGACTGAAACATATGCAGAAGTATTAGGTACAGACAAACCCTGCACAAGTAGCAATGTTCAGAAATATAACAGCAGTACTCACATTTAGACCAAATCCTCTAGGCATTACACACAATATATTACTGTTCATCTCCATACAGCTGTTGCAGTAGATTCCAAACAAAACTTCCACGCTGTCTTCCTCACAAGTAAGGCAAAGGGACAACGCCCAAGTGGAGTACTCAATTATACTCCACTGTAGCCATGGTATTGGCTAAGGCAGTAGCAGCGCAGCTGATGTGCATGTAATTAGCTACTTAGGAACACCCATTGGTCATCGGGATAGCACATGTTACTGATTTGTAACTATAAAAGGTTGCCTTGTCACACATTCAAACCATCGGTATCTACCTGTAGGACAGTACAAAATGCTGAAAGATGAACCAAAAATTACACTAGTTAATAACACCACCGATTACTAAGACGGTATGTATAACATGTAGTATGTCTGTGTATGTAGTACATGTACTGTAATTACAGTGTAATCAATGCATATAGTGGAAATAGCTATCTTGTAGCGATGTTTTGTTGAGCAGTAGTAATGCTTGTAGTATTCTATGTGTGTATTGCTCTAGGTCACACAGCACACTGTGCATACACCACAAGGGATGATATGGGCTTGGAACCCACCAATTTGCTTCCAGCCACTGTCAGTGTCAGGATTGGTCCAACAAGTATGTGCTATAACAGGGGATAGTATGTGTCGATATATTGTAACAGTCGACATATGTATGGGTGTATAAGTACGATGAACATGTTAAAGGTGGGCTTACCATGCAAATATGGTGTGCATTGTGGGATATTGTGACAATAACTGTGTAATGTACAGTATTCTAGGCAGATCTGTATTCTATTCTACATAGCAGTTCTGTTATGTTATGCAAACAGTAGTTATGTCTGTTGGTCATTACAATACTCAATGACAGGATACATAGCATTAGTATTCATCTGACAGGTTAGCAGCATGATAGCAAAGATAATTGGAAGAGCCAGGTAACTATCCATGCACATAACACATGTAATATCCACCTTTCTACTATCGCTTGCAAGCAATAACAGCTGTGCATGTATACATGTTATGCAAATGTGTAGTGACCCTTGTTACAGGGCTGGGCCAAATGGCTATGTGCACACCTACACAGAGTAGGATATTGAGAGTACAGACACACTGGTTGAACTGCCAGGTTTGTATAGCCCAACCTCTCATTGCCAACCTAACAGCCACCTGCACATACTGTTTGTAAGGTAGTGCACAGCACTGGTAATAAAACAGGTTGCATATCATCTTTAACTCCAGTGTAACATCTGCAGTAGGAGTGTAAGATGTAGGAGACTGCTGCCCATGTGTAATAGCCGCATCATAGGTGATGGCTCACACTATCTGATTATATCCTGATCATGTTGATACTGGCATCAGAGTCTATTGATAAATGACTTTGTTTGGAGAGTGGGTGTCTGTGCCCAACAGAGCTCATGGTCCTGCTGGATATGTGAGTATATACCCAGAGAAGGAAACAGACCTGTAGACACTTGCATCATCTGTAATCAACTAACAGGATGTGATGTGCTCCTCAGAGGAGGATTGCTGCTAAAGGTAGCTACAATGTTTCCGTAATAGCCAGTGTTGTCATGTCCATAACACAAATATTTACATGTGAGCATCACTGTCTAAAACATCTTTATAGGCAATACGTAAACTAAATACAGTACTTGGTACTTGTAGTACTGACTGCTCATGCAGGCATGTCCACTAGTCAGCTACTGGTGTTTCCTAATGTCAGCTTTGTGTATGTGGCCATCCTGGGGGAATGTAATCTCTACGCCATGTACACTGCAAGACCCACCTAACACCACACCCCACACATTGTTTGGGATGGAGCTACAGGGGTAAGCTGGAAGGAAGCCCAGTCTACAGCCATGACTGGACTGGACAGTAGGTTAACACATGCAGCTCATCAACACAACCAACACATACCATTAGCAGAGCACAGTAAGGACACCCACACACACTAATGGAAATCACACACATTCACAGACGCATCTAAGTATCTGGCCAAACAAGTGACCCCCCCCAAGCAGGAAGAGACAGACACCAAAATACACAAACTGTATGACATAGTTTGCATAATTGTACCACACCTCTGAACACATGACTGAAAACATGCCCAACAGTACTCATTTGTAAATGCAAACTCTAGTATTATGTTACACACCAACCTATATGAGGGCATACATATTGTCAGCTGCCTGTCTGCCATGATTAGCCACATACTCATACACTTAGACCACCTTTTGAAGTATACACATGGGTCTGGCATATTCCATATTATTGTGCAGGACCTGTGATGCAGTAGTTTGGACTGCATGTCAACACATGTAGGAACTGTCAGGTCTTGTAGCCCATGCACGTATGTCCCAAGGCCTGGGTAGCATTCTGCCATTGGCCAGAATGATACTGCAGTACAGGGACAAAAGGATTGTATTCCACGATTGTCTAGTGTAGTTTTGCATGTCACAGGATATCCAGTATCTGGCGTCCTGGGATAACATGGTTGACAGACCATGATGTTTGCCAGACAGGGCCTGCACCTGTCAACCCTGGGAATCTGGATACTACCTAGGGTTCATGCTTCCCCTATAGTGCCTTCATCATGCATGGTTCAAGTGAGGGTCCACTGCTGTTACAGGGACAGCCAAGCAATAAACTGTGGGTCTCGCTGCACAATGATACATGTCAGAAACACTATACGGACACACATATGTCAATCCCTAATATGGAGAACATATTTGTGCAGTGGCTGAGACATGTTTCAATGCTCCGGAGAGCACACCTGCATGACCATGTTATAACACATACTTCACCTCTTGCCCATTATCCTTTATTGGAACACACAGGCCGCGGGTGTGTCCATATTCCTGAAGGATATGTACAACCCTGCGCTAATTGCACTTGCATAACATCAGATGCATTATGCTGAGCAACTACCTTTGTGCCAAAGTGGAATTTAAAATGCACCTTGAGACAGATCACCCACCAGGCCGCGGACTTCCCAACTGTCATAATGTGCTGTAATGCAGAAGATTAGGTCTGAGACAGAACCATAATAATGGCTACTCTCAACTATTCCATTATGAACTGGGAAGACTCCTCATGTACCAACACCTGCGCTCAATGCATGTTGGATTCCATTGACCCCACTGACCTGGATCACAGTAGTCACACAAACAGGGCTAACAGTATGCTACACATAGTCTCCAATGCCAATGTTATGTTTCCTAAGAGCAGAGTGATGAGTGCCATGGCACCTATGCAGATGGACAATGCATGTGCAAATGCTGAATCCTACACAAATGAACCTTAAGCAGTCACATATGTGCATTGATTGTGCCATTGAAACATAACCAGGATTCAACCCAACACAAACAAGTAGGCAAACTGGTGGTACCATGCTTTAAACTGTACCACAGAAGGTAGTAACTGTTGCAAGAGTGAACACACATGAGTGTAGGTGATCCCTGGTCAGCCTCAGTAAGATGCAGATACACAATATAAAACCATGCAAAGCTACTGTGAAACTAATCAGCCACATATTATGAGGCCAAGCACAGAGCATTCTATAGCTGTGTCATTAATCATAATGGCAACGACAAGACCTGCCATGCTGCACAGCACTTATGGCATTGGAAGTACTGCACCTACAGAAATAGAACCCATTCATCCAGATAGGGTCTCGGAGAACCTAAACCCACTCCCACCTCCCCCCACTCCCAACAGGTACACTTAATAATATATCCATGTGCACTACAGGGCCCCTGTACTAACAACTATGCAGGTACAAGCTGCACTCTCCAAAGCTATACAAACGGCTTTCATGGGACCTGTCAAAATCCCAGGGTGTATCCTACACAAATGTAAGAACATTCAGCTATCCACATATACATCATGTTCAATCATAGCTCCATGTCAGGCTTTGTACACACCGAATGGTGCACAGCAACAGTTATCACACCCCACAAAGTGGGAGGCACCATTGATAATTAGACATAGTGCACAACTACCCTGCTGAGTCTGGTCTGTACGGCCATGAACCGTGGTCAACATAATTGATGTAATCGGTACAGATGTAGATGACAGTAGGGCTGATTCACACTGCATATCATGACCTTGCCAGGTCGTAGAACACCATCACCCATACTGTGTTCCAGCTACACTCAGTAAACTAGGTGTATATTCCTATGTCACAGGAGTGGTTGGCAACTGGACTGCTGGCAGAACCAACACTACAGAAGGTGTCTGACTAATACACGTACATCAAACCAGTGCAAGCTACAGTAATACAGGGGTCATTCGTGGTACTCCTCCTCTTTGTTATCTATACCACACAGACTAACACAGAAGGCATCAGCCTATTGATGTTTGCAAATGACTATGAACTAGGAGCAACAGTTGACTCAATGTGGGCTGCATTCAACCTACAGAAGGGCCTTAGTGTGTCAGATGTGTGGTGTGTGATGTATGGCCACAATCTGACAGCTAGGTATTGCATTGTCATCCCCTATGTTACAAACCCTGTACCCATTAACTACCACCTAGGCAGCGGTCAACATAATGGCAACTGTGTGTATGGGATGCAGCTGGACAGTACTTCCCTTTGATAGTTACGTCACCACAAAAGACAGGTAGTCATATGTGGCACCCATAATCATGACAGGGTGCCATCCAGGAATATAGAGATAACTGCTCAGCCATACTCAACACCCATGTGACCCATAATAGATCACATATTTCCTTTAAGGGTTATTGCCCATGTGTAGATGGCCTATACTGCCCTTCCCAATCCCTAGCTGCACTATGTAGCATGCAGCTACCCTGAATAAAGCCATGTCCAACCCAGATGTGTTGGACATGCTACACTTAACACATCCTGATCCCAAATAAACACATATGTCATGGACATCCACCTTTCTAGTACAAGGATCACAACATGCCTGACAGATCCCTGTCCCATACACTTAACATAGTCTTGCCATACTATGCATCCCTGTCCAGCAAAGCTGCTCATTGCCTCTCTCTGTGACACGGTGTGATGACCGCATGCCAAATATATCAATAACCATGTGTATCAGTTCTGTGGCACTGCATGAACTGACCACTGAAACTTACCTGTCTGTTGCCTACAGCTAGGTAACCTGTCTGCCTAGGCTCATAAATGGCCCAGGGAATATAGCCTACTAGATCACTATGACCATACATGCTATAGTTGATATCCAACCCTGCAAATACCATCAGGCTAGCTATTGTCCCATGTGTTACACATGTGCAACACAAGCAATACATGGCAGGATGCTACACAGCTGTACAGTGCCATGTAGATGTATATGGCAAAACACATACATGCTTGCAAGTTTGCAGGGTCACAGGTCATGTCCCTAATGGCTATGTATGACTATATATGTGACATATACACAGCATTAAGGTTGATTGCATTAATGTGAACACATCCAGGCATGTGCTGATAGGTAAAGACACCACTACAGGCAAACAGACATGCCCACGTCAAGACAACATCCACATGGTGTATGAGCAATGTCATCATATGACACACACATATATGGCGATAACATCACATCACCAGTAGGTGTCAAATGTGTGCGACTTATACATGTCAGTGGTGTTAGTGTCATGTAGATTTACAAAGATGTATTTGTAATCTTAATAAATGTGATACACATGTATGTTCAGCTGTACTGCTGTACTTCTCTGTGAGTTACTGTGACCTGTCTCCATCATTATGTCTTCCAGGTATGCCACTTAGCAGACTGCCGGCATACAGCCGCTTGGAGGATGAGGTCCTCATCCCATACCTCCTCGACAACTACACAATGCTCTTCAGCCATGTGCCACAGGATGCACAGCAGTGGGATGCCCTGTGGGAGGAACTCTGCAGGAGGGTAAATGATGTTGGCAGTCACAATCACACCTATCAGCCGGTGCACCGACACTGCACTGACCTGATAAGATGGGTGAAACAGCGTGCTAATGCAATCGCCAGGGAACAAGGTGCAACATGTGGGTGGGCCACTCACCCAGCCCCCACTCACACATACTGAGGAGCTACTGGCCAACCTGGGGACACCTACAGACCTCCAGCTACAAGCTTTAGCTGGTACTGTGGAGGTGGGTGTCTCTCATCCACCGAGCCTAGAGTTGCCTGGTAAGTCGCTACTGCACATAAAACACAACTATATATCACATAGTTACATGTGTTACTGTACAATATGTAATGTAACATCATATGCAAGGCATGTATGCACACATGCCAAATACTATAGTTTGCTACTCTATGTATGCAAAGATGTGTATACTTCATAGTATAGTGTATTGTACTGGCTTATGTGCTAACATGGACAGTGCACCCTGTAGCTAGCACACAGGTGTGGATAATGATCTTACTGCTGTGACACTCCTGTTTAGGTACCTCTGGCATTTTGCAGTGATAGCAGCCTGTGTCAGGTGAGATTGTTATTATTTACCAGGCTTGATAATGCACGGAACATATTAATTGCATGCTATCTACCATAACACACGTACACATAATGTATGGTGGTCCTGTTAATGGACACTGGTCAGACCTACAATGCATCACACTGTTTACCTATGTGAAAGAATTGAAGACTATATGAAACACCTACACTAAACCTTCCAAACTGTCATTGCCAGATGTGTGGACAACAGTGAATACAATGGTGGAGGTGTGTTCCACTGTAGGGACAGGTACTACATATCAGCATTACACATATTAGGAATACAAACAGTAGTGGACTGACTGCAACACTGCTCAACTATCCTGCAAAACATGTCTCACATCCCATACATACCACCCTTTATCTGCATAGCCCTGTCCTCAGTGGAGCATATGACATCTATGGGTGTATGTCATATGGGATAACACTGACATGTGAAATAAGATGACCATCACAACCATTGGACTGAACATGTGTACATATGGCCATGAAGGATGGCCAGAGACATGAAGCAACACACATAGTAGAAGTGATGTACATGTGTGTACAACCTGTTGTACATTGGCTTGACACAATACAACTATGTCCTTTGTGTAATGGTGATATTGTAGATGTGAAACACTAAACATCATACAGGCCTGTGCACAGCTTGTGTAGGCATAACATGAAACCACCACATACCATGTCTTGAACATCTTGAGTGTGTCATGACATGGAAGCATTCACCTATACAGTATCCAAATACATACATGTGTTGCACAACATACACATGCATCCACATCAAGCCACAGATACAGTACATTCACCTTGCTGGTGTCAGACATCACTGTCATGCCTGCTCCTCATGTGTGTGAGGTACACAGATTGACATGTGGGACATATAGTACTTGTAAGTTAGCCATGTGAGGGCATAGTTGCCAGGTATCAGTAATATGGTTGCAGATGTGCAGGGGTGTCATCCCTATACCCTTCTGTGACCTGTGTCACACATTCCACATTAGGGTTTATTGTGTATACAACTCAGTGACATGGGTCACATTCCACATTAGATATGTATTGTATGTGAACATAGTCATTGCTATGAACTGTGGCAGTAGCTCACACTGTATAGCAATTGTGAAGCCACATGATGCCCTGCAATGGCTATGCACATCAGCTCAATGTGCAGCATGTCCCTGCATATTTGTAGGGTGGACAGACAACATTGCACCAGCTGAAGGCGCATGTTAGTATAACACGTCCCTGCATTGGGACACCATTACTGTACTGTAGATTGGAAAGGACACCATTGTGTTACATATGTATGCATGTCACTCAACACGTCAGCAGAAGACATGTCATACTACATGTGATTGGCAAGGTCATACGCCACACAGCAGGCTGGTGTACTGTAAACCTGTGCTGGTCTGTGGCACCATTGCAAAGTAGGGACAGCCATGTCAAACATGTGTACAGCCACATGCACAATGTCTACACTCAGCTCAGGGGTAGGTGGAATAATGTTGAACAGCCATGCACTGCTTTGGGGGAGATATGCAAGCTAGGGCTCCGGCAAACATAGTATGCAGTCAACATACCCTACTGCTCATGTCCTCACACCACAACACAAAGCATCAGTGGCAGATGTACAAAGGTCAGCAATGGTCTGTTAACATGTGGTGTATGTTGCACACACCGTGGCAGTGGGATGCAATGATGCAAAGTGCACGCATTGTGTTGCAGGTATGGGACATAGGCTACTAACACAAATGGTGCAATACAGGTATGTATGCTAACCACCACTATAATTGTGTAAGGTGCATGCCGTCTGCTATAACACATGCATGCTGTTGTGTGCAACTCAGGGATGTATGATAACTGCCACTATAATTGCCTAAGCTGAAACTATAATTGTCTAAGCTGAATGCCATCTGCCATATCACCTGCATGTAGCGTGTGTGTATGTGTGTGTCTGTGTGTGTCTGTGTGTCTGTGTGTGTCTGTGTGTGGGTGTGTGTGTCTGTGTGTGTGTGTGTTTGTCTGTGTGTGTGTGTCTGTGTGTGTCTGTGTGTGTGTGTGTCTGTGTGTGTCTGTGTGTATGTGTGTGTGTGTGTCTGTGTGTGTGTGTGTGTGTTTGTGTCTGTGTGTGTGTGTGTGTGTGTGTCTCTGTCTGTGTGTGTGTCTCTGTGTGTGTTTCTCTGTGTGTGTGTGTGTGTCTGTCTGTGTCTGTCTGTGTGTCTATGTCTGTGTGTGTCTCCATCTGTCTGTGTGTGTCTCCATCTGTCTGTGTGGGTCTCCGTCTGTCTGTGTGTGTGTGTCTCTGGCTGTCTGTCTGTGTGTCTGGTATAACTTGTAATTTACAGTTCTTGTCTTCCCCTCACAGGTGTTGATGTAGGTGCATTGCCCTCCTGTGGTCCACCTGATGTTAGTGTCCCCACAGACTATAGCAGTGATGATGATAGTATGACTGAGGCACAGGCAGGGTTGTCAGGGGCTGAATCTGTGCCATTGGTTGCCATTCCACCTGTCTCCCCCTCATCCCCGTACACAGTTTCCCTGCCTGCACATACCCCATCACTAATGGCCATAGAGGAAGGACAGTTGGTGGGTGGTAGCATGGAACAGGGATGTGTGGTGACTATGGAAGGTGTGCCTGCACACCATGATCCCAGTCAACAGACTGGTGATGTCCCACACAGGCATGTGCCCAGCGCTGCTTGTAGAAGGACCACTAGCCAACATGCCCCTGTGAGACAAAGCACATCAGCTGGAGTCACCAGATGCATGTTTCAGGCTGTAATGGAGGCACAGGCACATGCTGAATGGCACAGCAGAGAAGGTCTGAGGCTTCAGAGGGCTGCTGTCCTTTCATTAACTGACAACATCCAGGCACTTGCAAATGCTCATCATCATCTTGAAGATGTTTTGGATAGACGATTGGGTGATATGGTGGGAGTCCTTGACTGTGGCATGTCAATCCTCGAGCGTGGAATGCCTGTGCTGGAATATCTGGTGGGAGTGAGGTGTCAGGCATGTGGACGTAGGTCAGCTGCATCACCTGTTGAAGGTCTACTTGAGCATGGTACTGCACATGCCCACTCCCATAGCGGTGGTAGCAGCAGCAGTGCAGCTGGAGCTGTGTAGTCCACACCAAGACACAGCAGGCCACCTGCACATGGTCCTGGATGGTCCCAACAGGGACACAATTCCACTGGACATGTGTCATCAGACAGTACCCAATCTGGACCTCTGCCTGGTAGTGCCTGTGCAACCCCTGGCAGACGCAGGTCATGTCGCCATGGCTGGACACCGTGAACTGTGAAACCTGCCTTGTACAGTCTGCAGCTGTCAATAATACCCCTGTGTAGTCCAACCACATGCCAGACCTGTGTGCATGCATACACACACACTGGAAACAAATATAGGGCACCTCAACACACAAACGCATAACATCCACACACGTCCATTGATATCACAGGCCCTAACACACACACATAATGTCATTCAATAGCACAGCCTAGGCCTGTGGCAAACATTATCACCCTGTGCATATGATGATGCTTGTGCCGCATCCCTGTCATCCACACCGTTGGTGCAGGGACATGTTTATATGGTCTGATCCACAGGGTGAACATACTAGGTAGACAATTGTAGATTAATATTGTTGAGTAGTGTTGACAGGCAGCAGACATACCATGTATTGCAGTTTTAGAATGCATTTTGTATGCTTGACAGTATGTATCATGTGTAACAACACTAACAGCATGTTGATCTTGACGTTCTGCCTTCCTCTTAGGTGTAGTTGCATGTGCCAGGGGATATCGGTGTTTGTGGATGGCCCATATATACATGTTGACTACCCACAGGTCAGTATGACAACACCTGCATGCACTTTGTAGCTTCCACATCACATTTAGTCTCCCATGTTTCAATTATGTTTACTGTTCTAATGATCCAAGAGCATGATAACTGTGTAGTAAGCTACTGTGTTCAGAGCCATCACATCCATAGTGGGTGACATCACAGGTACAGTTACCTGGAGTGCGGAGTGGGTAAAAGAGTGGTATGCTGGATGACAAGGGTAAAGGCCAATGGAAATAGTGGCTTCTCACTGGGAAGCAGTAATACCCCCTGCCATGGCAGCATGCAAACACAGACACTCCCACACACTCAGGAATTCACAGACACAGTAACACACACTCTGACACACACACACACACACACACACACACACACACACACACACACACACACACACACACAGTTGCCAGTGTTCAGATGACAACCCCTGCCTATGTGCATATCATCATTATAGTACTACGCAATTACAAGACACGCCACAGAGATTACACATGTACAGGTAGTTGGAATGGCCTAAGATCGAGGACATCGACAGGGATACTACAGTGCAGTGAGTGTATGTGGGGAGGGGGGGTCCATCATTAGGCTATGTAACAACAGGTCACACCCCAGGGTGTACATGTTAACAGGCGGTTAGTATGCCCATCTACGATTGATGATATCAACAGGGATGCTAGATTGCATTGAGTGGATGGGGGGAGGGGGCATTAACATTTCACTATGGTAAAATACAGCCTCACTCCAGGAACCGGACAGCCATACACACGGACAGCCATACACACACACACACACACACACACACACACACACACACACACACACACACACACACACACACACACACACACACACACACGCACACACACACATACACTGGCATTCACAAAGATATACACCTATGTCACACACATACAGACACTTTACATGTGTGAAGTTTAACCACCTGCCTATGCCTTTCTTTCTACAATTCACTCTGTACTGGTGTCAACAACAGTGTTCAGGAGAGTGATAACATGTGGGATGTATTCCCAACCATACGTGACATATATGGACACAAACACCCACACGTGCCAGTACTGTTAATCAAACACCTGCCTATCTCATGATAGGTACTACAGAAGTACAGCACTCTTGCATCCGGTACAATGCTTACTGACTCTTTCCTTTGACAACTGTGCTGATATATGCAAAATATATGCACAGGGGAGGTATTACTGTTACAGGTGTCATGAGGTTTGCCTTCAGTGTCACCCTTACAGCATTCTACATTGTCTGTCTTCCACTTCAATTAACAAAACCTGACCTTAGCAGGTACACAGGTTATTGTAGGACTGGTTGTAACACACCAGTGAGCTGTCCTCAGTAATCATTCATCTGCAAAGAAGCCCCACCACTTAGTAGTTATGTCCAAACATCTGTCCATACCTCATGTACGGCTTACTGTACTTAGAGTATATCACCATAAACAGTTGGCAATGTTGAGGCTGTATTGCAACAGCATGATGTACTAAGACAACAGTCACCTTCATACATCAGACACTGCACACACATGGAATCTACACAAACATCAATACATGTACACATATGCGGTCTACATCAGTACGTGCACTAGCAGGTCAAGAGGATGCATTCCACACCCTCCCCATGCCATGTGTGAAACATAGCCAAGCATTACACGATAATGGATGTTGTATTCATGTACTGGTAGGACACCACCACTTTCACCGAGTAGCCAAGTGTACATATATTACAACAGCACATATCAGCATGACACACACAGCATTATTCCATGTCATGCTCCTACAAACTGTTACTTGACAGTGCCATGGTGAAGCCAGGGCACTGTAATGGTCAACAGTGAGCACATCATATTTGCCACACACACCTCATGTGTACTGGAAGAGTGCCAGCAATGTGCTCTGTTAGAGCTAGGCAGTAAGGTCTGTGGCTTGTAAACATCTCACCCCAGCATGTACTGGCTATTGTGGTACTAAGGCTAATGTCCAGACAGCACACAGCATGCATGGCTTGCAATTGTTGACATGGGGTATATGTAGGAGCTGTGGCCACACATGGCTGTACATGTCATGAACATATCACCTGTGACTACTCAGGAATATACAGATCAGAACTGGATTTCCCTGAGTCTGTCAATACAGGCTTTGTGTAGGTCCAATGGTCCTGTTATTTGGGTATGTTTCTAAGCATTGCATTAGGTGGACATGTCTAAAGACATACATGCCACATGGGGTGTTGTATGATATGATAGGTGTCATGGGTGACCAGTAGAGAGGGGATATTACCTCTGTCAACATAGATATCGAACCTTATGTACTGTTAGCATGCTATCTGCCATGTGCATGTGTGTAATGACTGTAGCCACCTGTATGTAGAAAGGAAAACAAAAGCTATGGTAATGTAATTTATGTTGTATGAGTGTGGGATGTACATATCCAGGGCAGGTACGCTTAGGTCATATACAACCATGAGGGTGTTGTTTACTGGTATACAGCAATAATCAACCGTGTTAATACTGACAACATCCAAGGGACCCTGGTATGTGTACAACTGAGCTGGTTACCAACAGTGGTATTATTGCATTGCATAACACATTATGCAGCTGTGTCTGTGCATGGGTACTTTGCACAGTTGATGTAGGCCTAGGTACAGTCCACCAATCGAGGATTATCTTGTGGTCTACCATACTATGTCATACCACATATGGATGTGTCTGTGATGTGTTATGTCAGAGTAGTGGTCTTTACATGTGAGTAGCCTTTATGAATATGTGTACACCACCAACTGGAATGGTCCATACCACTGTTATAGCCCACATGTCTGGATCTGAGTTATATGGTGGTAAGTGCAATTGTGCACTACAGAGCCTTCAGCCAGGTGTTCCTCACTGCACAGATGTCAGTATTCCCCATTGTAGGTTCTACATTGAGCAAATGGATTACTAAAGCCACACATCTAGTACTGGTTAGCATAAGCATCCAATGCAATTGTCATGTAGGTGTCAAGGTGTTACTTCTGTGTGTAGGACATTTGCCTTGGAATGTGGCTATATGGGTAAATGCGACCTAGGTATTATCGACACACACATGTAACATGGATGCATGTGCTCTGTGTTGAAGGCTTGTCATTCAATCCTGACACCCCTGAATGACAGACACTGGACAACCTCATAATAACAGCAGGACATTACCTCATTGTTTTGGTCTAGCAATTGCTACCCATACCATGACATCACTGTGCATGGTATTAATGTGCTTGGTAGCAAATGCATCATGTAAGGTGATGGACAGTAGCAGAACTTGTGTGTATGACCAATGTGAGATATACTTAGGGTAGCAGACCTGCTAATAATGACAACTACTAACACAGCCGGGAGAAGTTATCTTGACACCTGCACCTCAGTACCATTACACAAGGTGGCTCACACATTATGCTTGCACATGCCACTGTTCCAAGTATAATGCCACTGTCCACAACCTGCTATCAATGTATGCCTTTCAGGGGGGCAAGGTGTGTGACACATGCTGTAGGTAGCATCCGCCTGTGCAACCCAGATAACCTATTGCATGTCACGCCCACACATGCATGAATGTGTATACGTAACATATATATATATATGTCAGTACTTCATGTACATGTATGCATGTGTATCATACAGCACAGGCACAGATATATAATTTACGGGCCACATACAGGTATCAGGTAGTAAACCAGTATGATGTGCATATATACTGACAGGTAAGATGTACCTAGCTGTAAACGTGTGTGTTTACAATA
>NC_056728.1:282041570-282161570 GCF_019279795.1 Protopterus annectens
TGTGTGTGTCTGCCTGAGAAATTAACAATGCCTTTTAGAGTATGCACACTCTTTACAATTCACATGACCACCTTTGGCAATCCTGCTGATGTCACCCACCTAGACGTGCATCTCTGGGACTGCTGTAACCCAGTAATCTCTGTAGCACATGCTGTAACTGCATAATGCTGTAGTGTAATACACTAGTTAGGTAGGGGTTCTACTCCAAGACATGGCAGGTGGGTGTGTGTGAGTGTGTGTGGGTGTGTGCGTGTGTTTGACTGTCAGAGCCTGTGTAGAGGTGGCTGTGAGTGTCTAACCACTGGACATGTTGGGGTGCGGATTTTGTAGTTTTCCTATATGGTGTCCGTCTTATATGTCACAATGTCCACCTCATGAAGAATACAGATGTCAGTCAGCCAAGGGACTGTGTTGGCAAGCCATACCCCTACATCTGGCAAAAGGCCTGGTGAACAAAGTATGCAATCCTACTATTACCCAGAATACGTCCTGAACCCATGTGTCATACACAAACACACTTGCCTAGAATATCCTGCTATGTTGCTAGTACCCTGCACATTGATGACAGATAGTAGGCATGGTGTGATTGCAGTGGGCCGCAGAGGGCATGGCACCCTGTACAGCAGTACAATAGGCACATAATTGCGGACAATGTGCCTTCACTATGTTCCCCATTGGATGCCTGCAACATATGTGGTGTCATCAAATGTGATCCACAGAGGCCATACAATGCCTTACACATGTGTCCTGTATGGACCGATGCCACTGACACCAGGGAATACCTGTATCATGCTATCAATGCAGGTGCAGGGTCAACCTGCTGACTATATGCAGGTCCTGCCACACCAGGCCAGTATTGGCATATCAGAGGATAACAGTCTGTGTACACAACATGTGCCAGCCAAACCAGGTACACCTGTACATGTCACTGTTCATTATTGTGGGACATGCACATCCCAGGCAATGTCCATGTCAAGGACTATCAAACACAGGCATGGCATGCATTGCAAAGCTATGGCCATACACAATGGTAACCAGGATGTCAGGACAGTTCATACAATACCTATCTGTGTGGGACATTGCAGACACTACACCCCTGTACCACATTGCACACCATTGTCAGGTGGCACGATGCCAAGGATTACCCCTCACCCAGCCTTGTACAGCCATCTTGCACAGCCAACCACTACACACCCATGAAGCAATGCACACATGCATGTCAGTACTGGCACCTTGTGTCTGTGTGTGGGGTATGATGCTCCCAACCACAGTCACTCCCAGTATAACTCCCATTGGCATACCGACAGATGTCAGACACGTTCACATGCCCTAGCCCTTAGAACCTCTGGATATTCCCTGTGGTGCATGTAGTACCTGTGCATTATTGCAGTGTGGCAAACTAAGTAGTTTGGAAGTGTATTTGTGGGCCTGGCAAAGAGGGTCAATGTGAGTCGATTAGAGTGTAGTTGTGTTGACAATGACATCCGTTCATGTGGACAGCCATGTGTACTACACCTAATGTATGTCTACTATACCTCTGTTGCAGATGTTGCTCACCAGCACACACAAATATGTTTTTACAGCACACCAACTTGTCAGCTTTGTGGCACATGGAGTAACTGCATGCACTTGTAATAGTAATGACTAGTCAGTCAGGGGTTTGAACCCCTGTACTGGTAGGTGTGTGACAGACAATGCTTAGGTTTTAGTCTTCAAGCCATTCTCTGATGTATGGATGTGGAGGTGTACACATGCTCAGCAGCAGCTTGTGTTTTGTAAGTGATGGTCATGATCAGGTGATGGCCTCTGCATGTATTGCAGTCCTTCTCTAGCTGATTGTACGTGGAACAGCTGTGATGATGTTCCCATAAGCAATCGCATGAAAAACACAGTACAATATCTAGGAACATCATGTTGGTGTTTGCCCATGACAGTCGCTGTGAGTTGTACCTGGATCTGGTGTTTGGTAAACGGCATCACAGATTATATCTGGATGTTCCTCAAACAACATACACAGTGAGAAATAGCTTAAAGACAGGAGGGTGATATGCCAGACATGACTACAACATGTAAGTGTCAACTAAAAGTGCCGACTGCACACAATAAGAGAACGCTGGTAAGACCCAAATTACAACTTTATTGTTGCAAACCACGATATAAAAAATCCCAGTAAAAGTAAGCGCTTTCGGCGGATTAGAATAACCCGCCTTCATCAGACAATTAGTGAACAAGGGCAGAAACCTTTTATACTCAGTCCAATCCGAGGAACAGGAGACGTGGTCGCAGGAGGTGATGGATCTAATGAACTTAGGTAATTTGGGTCTTACCAGCGTTCTCTTATTGTGTGCAGTCGGCACTTTTAGTTGTTTTTCTGGTTTTTTACTTGTTGGTCGTACAACATGTAAGTGTAGCTATGCTTCATTGAGACTACTGCTTATTTAACAAGTTGTGTGCGGTAATGGCTATTCTGCATGTTTTAAAACTGACAAGACAGTGCTCTGTTTGTGAGGGACCCTCATCTGTAGGGTCATCTGTGGACTGGTCACTGTGTGGAACCATTTGTTTCATGTGTTACTCACTGAACACACATCTGTGAACTGCAGGAGCATAGTGTGAGGATTGCAGTCAGTACAGGGTGATAGTGATGAGTTACTACCATCGCATCCCTGATTGGACATATGTCACATGAAACAGTGGTATGACAGACACTGTCTGGTGTTCTCAGTGACATGCCAATAATGGGCCACTGTTCACAGCTGCAGTCACAAGGCTTCTACACTTTGTACAGATGATATGCAGTATATATGCATGTGTTGTGCTCCCTCTGCAAATGTATACCATCTGTTGTGTTGGGTTGATGGTCATATCTATGTATGCTGTTATAAGTAATCCTGAATGCTGCTGACTATTGCTAAGCCATATCTGTGTTTAAACTGCAACACCATAGGCTGTATGGGTTTGGAGGTCCCGGCAGAACCTCCTGTCCCACTTCAGCTGGCCATGGCACTGGGCACCAGCACATCTGGGGCCCAGCCGTAGACCTCCACCTCTGTTGGCTCTGCACCACCTTCTGGTGGTACCACCACTTGAGGATGGGGCTTGTCCCCCTTTGGAGCAGGTCCAGACAGGAACATGTTCGCTGTCGTACAATCCTGGACGTGGTATGTACGGGTCTCAATAAGGGGTTTCAAGGCCAGATATGCCAGCTTAAGGGCAGAGTGTCACATTTACAGGGTGAGGCTGCCCCTCCTAGACAGCCCCCAGCACTGCCACCTTTGCAGCTGTTTTGGTGCAGTGGTGGCTGCCCATGGCTGGGGACATCCATCCCACTGTTTCCATCTGGGGGCTCTTGGGCTTGTGACTGCCGAACACCCTTTCCTGTCCGAGGTGTATCCCCCACATGTGTCATATACCAACCCTGTATGCTGTCTTGTCTGTCATCCTACCCTATCTATCCTTCACGAGCATACCTACTCTCCTTCCCCCACATCCCACTCTCACCCTACAGAAACAAAAGGCCAATTGGTTACTAGAACAACATTTGCCCCATACATAGCTGTCCATTTCACACACGTGTCTACTGGACACATGTAACCCTTTTAATATGCATCACAACATACTCCAGTTGTCCTCACCCCTGTCTCTCAGGCACATGATCCTAGTATGCACATGACTCCTAAATGTTCCAGGTACACGTGATGCGGATGACCCCATTGTACACACAACACTACCGGTCCCTCTATGGTTACCCCATTTACTTTATCATGATGATGATGTCGCACACAGCACCTTGCAAGAGTACTGTTCTCACATAATGATTGGACAGGTAATGTTGTGTTAATGTAAATAACATGCACAGAGTGATGTATATGGCCAATGTACAAATGTTTGCGTGTATGAATGACACATGTCTGTCTGAGGGAGTCTTGATATTACATAGGACAACACCACTACATAATACAGGTGTTGCTGGTGTTTCCCTTTTCATTCCTTTGTAATGCTTTGTTGTCACATGGGATGTTCCTGATATATCTATATATATGTATGTATCTATATCTGGGCATAAACACTCACACATACATCTACATGACGGAATACATTTCCTATACTGTTGAATGACTGCGCTGGATGATATGTTTGTGACAGGGTCCGATGTCTGTATATCTGCCATGGCTTAGTGGCAAATCACAATAGCTGTGTGTGCAGGGTCCTGGTTTTGAGCCTTGCAGAGGCCATTTATTTTATTGCTGGGCAGAACAAGGCCATTGGATACAGAGTGATTAAGGCACATTAAAGCAGTTGTGAGCATGTGTGCGTGTGTTTGCACAGAGCTAAGCAATGCTAACCTCTGGTTACAGTTTCTTACAATCAGTTAGCCTCTACGTTGCTTTACCAGTGTAATACTCACATACTGGTGGCCAAACAGGCTTACACCCGCTTGCTCCCGCACTTGCAAATACACTGCATTTGATGTTTGCATCTGAAACTCACACCCCTGGAGTGAGGACTACGATATTACCTTGTGATGCCTATTACATCGGATTACATGCCTACAGTATCGGGAATGGCTGCCCATTAGGGAACAGCATGCCATTCGACTGTACGGAATCCACGGCCTGTCCAGAGTTTGATTCATATTATTGGTGTGTTCCTCTTACAATCTGCACCCATCTGGCTAATACATGGGAACTGACACTCTTCAATACAAACAAGTAATTGGGTTTTGGAACCCACATCCTTCAGCCGAGTTATGCTACTGCATACCTAATATTCTATCATTTTTCTAAGGTTGTCAGTGGAATATGTGCTTTCTGTCCCAATCAGACCTCTCATACGATTGGGGAAAAATACAAACTGAATCAGGGACATGGCATAACAACATCAGGGACACATTTAAATTATTGGTGCTATTAACCTGACACGTTGACAGACTCAGAGCATATGAATTCATACACATTTTCTGAGGTAAATGATGTTTATAACTCTTAATTGTTGTCGTTATTCATTGCGTGTAATTCACCACCTTTCCTCCAAAGGTCACTAGTTTTAGGAGGGATTAAGTGGGACAGAGTGAGAAACTGAGTCGAAATCAGGGACGTCCCTGGAAATCGGGGACACATCAGAGGTATGGTCCCTATTTGTTCCCCCAATGGTTTATGTCCTGTCCAGTGGATTTGCTATTAGGGGTTGAGAGGTATGGGCATCAGCTATGCCCATTTCGGAATATTACTTACATCCTAGGGGCGGTCCTAATACGACTGTGCCAGCCAAAATCTGCACATCTAGTGCCTTAATTGCATACCCATAGTTCCACCACCTGCCACTCCTCTACAGCGCCCATCCTTACTGTGGGTGCAGGTGGGGTATAAACAAACCACTACACAATGCCCACTCTCCCTGTGTCAGGACACATGTCGTACGTTGTGTTGACCCATGGGTTATCAGGCTTGCACAACCTACTGGTCTGTGTACATCTACAGCCTGGTTTGATAAGTCATTACTGGGACTGCCTCCGATGATCATTAATTTTTGGTGTCCCACAAGGGACATCGATGTCTATGTTTCAAGATTAGACCTGGCAGGTCTCTCCCACTGATAATATCCTGCCGATGGTCTGGGAAGCAGTGATGTGTTTACCTTTATTGTGTGTCTGTATATGTCACCTGGCTAGCTGGGGGGGGGGGTTAATGCTACATGTTACACATTTGTTTATTGGACCCCTCACCCCCATATGCATGGCCTGTGAACATATGTAGCTCATAACTGCTGTATCATATCCTAGCTATATACATGTGTATATTTACAGTCACACACATATATATATATATATATATATATATATATATATATATATATATATATATATATATACATTTATACATTACTATATACAGCTATATCTGTATGCATTTATGCATAAATGTATATTTATATTTTGCTGTCTATATATATATATATATATATATATATATATATATATATATATATATATATATATATATATATATATATATATATATATATATATATATATATGTATCTAACAACATATGGGTCTATGGATGTCTGCCTATGTATATATTTATACGTGGGTATGTATCTGTATTCTGTCTCTGTATGTATACATTTGTACTATGGAGAGGGAGATGCTTATCTCTATGTCTCTGTGGGTAGATATACACACACATACCTCTACATATATACATCTACATCTGGTTATTCCATTCCTTGCCATATAGATTACACTTTGCTGCAGTAGGACTCGTAGTGGGTGCGGCTGCTCGTTGAGTGATGCCTCTGCCCAATGAACACATTCGCTTACATCCCTAGGGCTGTCCATATAGGCCCACATCAGCCAACACCTGCACACCTAGACCCATAAGTAGCTACCCATGGTTCCCCACCCGCACCTCCTCAACAGCACCTATCCTTACTCTGGGTCCTGGTATGTTCTGGACACACCACTACACGCTGCCCACTCTCCACTTCACGGGACCCATTTCATACAATTGTCTCAGCCCATGGGTCATTAGGCTTTCCCACCCTTGTATTCCAAGTATGTATACATCCCAGCCAGAATGTTCGGTCTATCACCTTCTTTTGGTCTTGCCAATTTTTGGGGTGCCCCACAAGGGACGCTCCTGTCTGTGTTCCAAGATTAGAATTTATGGATGCACTGTGTACCCCCCCAGTTGTATTCTGCCTGTGGTTTGGGGAATAGTGGACTCTTTACATTGTTTGTGTGTATATTTCCCGTGTCCGGCTGGGGGGTGGGGTGGAAGGTCATGCTACGTGTTTCATGTTTGTTGCTTGGGCTCCTCACTTCCATTGGCATAGCCTGTGAACATATGTCATTTTTGTGTGCTGTTTCCTATCATAGCTGTATATCTGTGTATATCTACGCACACACACACACACACACACACACACACACATGTGTATATATATATATATATATATATATATATATATATATATATATATATACGTATATGTATGTGTCTGCAACCATATATCTATATATGTGTGTGTGTGTCTGTAACGCAATGCATACCCCATGCAAATGCACTTACACCTGCTTTCTGGTGTTTATATATGCTTGAACCTGCTTACTACTGCCTTATTCATTATGACACTGACACTTCGCTCCAGTTAACTTTTAATTGATATTTTACAGGTTATACAGCAGACAGATGTTGCAATATGTTTATGTACAGATTACCGATGGTAAATGGTATGTGATGCAGTGTGATTCGGTACGGGAATGACTGTTCTTTATAGGTTCATAGGTTCATAGGTTCATACTAGGCTATCTGCCCGAGGGCATTTACAAGCCTAGCCCATAGTTTTGTGGCTTAAGCCACCCCTTTAGTATGGGGAACTATACCCATTATTTTGCTGTGCCTCTGTTGAGCAGTGACACTGAGGTAATCCCTGGGGTATATCTGCGATCTCCCATCCATTGGTCAAGATTTCTCTTGAACAAGGCCAGCGAGGTGCTCTGCCTCACATATACCGATTTTATTCCACAGCATAGGAGTCTTTGGGTGATGAATCTATCCCTCCAGCACGCCCTATTAATAGCCGTGTCGAGGTTTAAGTCTCCGCCTTGTGGCTCTGACGGATCTAGATTTTTGAGGTGAAGCATATTCATCAAATCTGGGTTTGACATGGCCTTGTATGTTAGGCAAAGGTCACCTCTGAGCAAGCGGTGTTTACTGAATAGAGCTGGAGTTCTTTCAGTCGGGCAGCATAGGACAGATGTTTGAGACCCTTTATCCTTTTGGTGAGGAACTTTGTGGCCTCTCCAGCTGCTGCAAGTGTCGGGTCAGATACATTCAATGGGGCATTGTATTCAATCATTGGTCTGATGAGTGATGAGTATAGGGAGACTATGACCTCCCTTGATCTAGATGAGAATCCCTTCATGATAAGGTGGGCAATGTAGAAGGTCTTCCTAACTACTTTAGCTACATGGGTGTCGAATGACAGACTACTATCAACCTGGGTCCCCAGGTCCCTGATAACTTCTTCTGTACTCAGTGGATTGCCACCTATTTGGTAGCTAGGGGTAACCTTGTTTTTCCCAAGGGTATGACTATGCATTTTTGGCATTTAACTTTAGGCCATGGCTCTGGCACCAGTTATCCGCTTCTGTGAGACCCTTCTGAAGGATATCTGTGTCAGATGTGTTTTCTACTATGGCCCAGTTTGCAGTCATCTGCAAACTTTGTCAGCCATAACCCTCCTGTGTTTGCTTGTACTTCGAAAAGTAGATGCCAAACAAGAGTGGGCCCAGGACTGAGCCCTGTGGTACACCACTTGTGACAGGCTTTGAGTCTGACATGGCGCCAGCAACTCTGACCCTGTGGGTTCTGTCACTCAGCCAGTTTGCAACCCATCTTGTGATGTATGGGTTAACATTTAAGCTGATGAGTTTTTCAATGATACCCGAGTGGGGTATTGTATCAAAGGCCTTAGCCAGATCGAGGTAGGCTGTATGGACTGCCTTTCCTCATCAATGGCTTTGGTGACTATTTCAAAAAAGTCAACCAAGTTTAGAAGGCATGATCTGCCTTTGACAAAGCCAAACTGGGATGGATCCAAAGTCTGCAAATTCCTATGTCTTTATTTATGAGGTCCATTATGATCCTCTCCATGGCTTTGCAGATAAGGCTTGTCAAGCTAATGGGACGGTAATTTCCAGGGTCGGTGGAGGCACCGCCTTTGTGAAGTGGGACCACAGTTGCAGTGCGCCACTCCCTGGGTACATATCCAGAGGTAAGACTATGATTAAACAGCTGTCCTAGCTGTGGGTTTAATTCCTCGTTGAGTTCGTGGAGCACACAGCCGGGACACCATCAGGTCCCATGGATGCTGTGTTTTTGCTTTGGAGAGAGCAGTTCTCACTTGGGCTGGAGATGTTTGGGGGCTGCAATCGCTGGTATAGATATCTCTCCTTTGGGGAGGGGAGAAGTTTGCACTGAACCTGTCAGCCAGTATGTTGGCAATGTCTGTAGGATCAGTAATCTTCACATCATTATGAACTAGTTCTGAGCATATCTGGGAGTTTCCTCCCAGGTTTCTAACATAGCTAAAGAAGGCCTTATGATTGTCTTTTGAGTCTTTAGCTATTTTTCTCTCAAAATTTGCTTTGGATGATTTTATGAGAGCTCTTAGTTTTTACTTATAGTGATCAAGGGTGTCTTACCTTTTAAGGATTTTGCTCTATCTTGTAGTAGCTTCCTCCTTTTGTTGTAGAGTTTGTTTATGGCTGGGGTCCACCAGAGTGGATGCTTGCCTTTGGTACAAAGAGTCTTTGTTTTGCTTGGGATTGCCTTATCCATGCAGTCCTGCAGGTGCTGGTAGAAGGCATTTGTAAGTGATTCAGCGGCTTGAGTACTGTTTTCCGTCGGCTCGGGGCCTTAAAGGAGACCACACTAGTCTTTAGAAGTGTGAAGTCGGCTTTCGAAGTTCTTTACTGTGGTCTTTTATTTCAGGTGGGGTGGGATGAGGACCTCCAGCGAGATTAGTTTGTGATCTGATCTCACCAGTGAGGGGTATACTTCCGTGTTGAACATTGTGCTCCCATGTTCGTGATGATGAGATCAAGTATGTTTTCTCCTCTTGTGGGGATGGTGACTAGTTGTTCCATGGCATTTGAGTTTATGAATTCCAGGAACTTTTGGGCTAGGGTGTTTGGGCTTGAGTAGTGTTCCCAGTCTATATTAGGGTAATTGAAGTCACCTAGTATGATGGTGTTTGGTGATACATTTATCCCTCTAGTGTTTTCAGGAAGGCCATGTGAGGTTCCTGAGTTTGTGAGGGTGGCCTGTAACATGCTACAATTTGCAGAGCAGTCTTGCCTATGGTTAATTGCACCTGGATGGTCTCCGATGCATCGTGCGTTGCCACCAGTCTTGAGGTGTGGGTGTCTTTGATGAATATGGATACCCTCCTTTCTTGGTATTGTCCGGATTTTGGGGCCGGAACGCATGATAAGAGGTAAAACCTGATAGTGCTGGGGTGCTCTCAGGAGCCTTGAACCAGGTTTCTGTCACTGCACAGACATCGATGTTCTCCATACTGAGAAGGGCCTCGAGTGCGTGCATTTTGAGATTTAGACTTCTGGCATTGAGCAGCATTACCCTTAGTTTTTTCCTTTTTGTGTTCTAGGTGGTAGGTTTAGAATTTGAGCCTTGCCTAAAAAGGCACTATGGGGGTGGCAAGAGCCTTTGCCAATATCCGAATCCCAGGGTGACAGGTGCAAGCCGTCCTTGAAGCAGCGTGGCTTGTCCAGCATGTCATCCCAGGCAGACAGACATTGGATCCCCTTTGAATGACACCAGAGTTTAAGCCAATTGTTAAAGCTGATCATCTTATCTCTGTATTGTGGCATCATTCTTGGTGAAGGTAGGATACTGCTCAAGGTCAGGGTCATACCTGCCTGGGCTACATAATCAGAGAGCTCCTCAATGTCTCTTTTCATGTAGTCCAAGGAGGTACGTCTCAGGTCGTTTACACCAGCGTGGACAATAACTGAGTCATATTTGTACCTGCTGTTGAGAGACCTGAGTGCTTGCGTTATGTGGCGGATTCTAGCGCCCGACAGGCAGCTTACTGTGACCTTCTCCTTACTCAGTCTGGTGAGCGGGACGTCAGTGTGTCTGACTATGGAGTCACCAATGACATTTAGGTGTCTTTGACACCAATGACTTTAGGCGGTTGCTGCTTCATTTGCACATATACTCATACACCCATGGCTCCTGGTTCCCCAAACATACACCCCAATGCCTCCCTAACACTGCAGTCATCCATTCTCCAGTTGGATTCGCGGTGTATCCACAACACTACACATTGGCCACTCCCTACTCCTATAGACACATCCCATCGGTTGACTCACTCCACGAATCTTCAGAACTCCCAAACATTTAGTCCACAAATATTGGTGACAAGAGAGACCAAAAGAATACTATTCACAATTTTTGGGTTGTCCCACATGGGACACGCATGTGTTTATGTCAAGATTAGACTCTATACTTCATTACATCCTTACTCCCGTTAACATGACACTACAATAAATTAATAAGTATGACTATGTGGTAACGCACACATTACACATGAGAGCCTGATTATGTACGTGTTCGGTGTATTTCTTTTAAAAATAGACCGGTTTAGTAATTGGCGTTGCCGTATCAGGAAGATCACAGGAATGATTCCATGTGTGGTAAAGTCCTCACATTTGATTTTTTTCAGCACAGCACTGACTTCGGACATTGTACACACTTCTGCGTTATAGCAGTTTCGTCCCGTCCCTCTTCTGCACAACCTATTATTCTATCTACTGTCGAGGTTTGTAAGGACACATTCATGTTATTTATGTCTGCAAATGGAATGAATGTGTTACAGAGAATGTACTTCTACATATTGATGTCTGCATGTGTGTATGCATATATACTTATAACGAACTCGCTGACCTCCACAGGGCATTCCAATTAGAACCAGGCCATCCAAACCTGGCACGCCTGGCTCCATAATTTCATACCCATAGTTCCTCCACCCCACCCGTGTTCAACATATATGCATACCATCCATTGTCCACTTGTTATTGCAGCCATGGCACACCTCCACACATTGCCCTCTCCCGAACGTTAGGGGCCCTACACGTATGTTGTCCCAACCTATGTATTCTCAGGCTCTCCCACCATTTAGTCCTTGAACATACCTGCCCTTGCTTGTGTAATGGTCGGATGGCCAAATGGTCTAACAATTTTTGTGGGACTACCCTCTGCCTGTGGTGTGAGTAGCAGTGCTTTGCTCACTCCTGCCCAGCTTGATATGACATACGCTGACAACGCTATATAATACTGGGGTTGCTGTTGATTCCCTTCTCATTCCTTTTGTATGCTTTATTGTTACATCATTATTTCTTCATATATATATATATATATATATATATATATATATATATATATATATATATATATATTATATATCTGTATATATTTATATACATTTCCTGTGCTGGGCACTGCTTAGACCCGCGCAAGTGCACTCAGTCTTGCTTACTGGTACTTAAGAATTCCGTACAGAGAAGACAGATAAGAGACTGAAAGACTTAGTATTTAATTTCTTCAGGTTTGATGTTTCTTCAGTTGACTATTTACTTTTGAACAAAGGGTTATCATACATTACATCACAAACTAGTAGTTTAAGTGAATTATTAACGGATTTAAGATTGTTTGGTCATTCAGTATCCCTGAAACTATTGTTTTCTACTGATGTACATAATAATTGTGATAACGTTTCAGTGTCTAATTTTAAACGGAAAAGCATGTTTATACCTGCACCACCGGCTCATCTTGAGTGTTTTATGAAAATGTGTGAGAATGATTTCTACACATATTTTTTAGGACATGCACATAAATGTTTATTTCATAATACAAGTAAAGAAGAATGGCATTCTTTGCATGCTTTACGCAATAACACCGAATTAGTTATTAAGCCTGCAGATAAGGGGGGGCAGGATTGTGCTGATGAATACGAAAGACTACAATGACACTATATTCAAAATGCTAGAAGATGTTGATACTTATAGTGAAATTAATCAGGAAAAGCTAGAAAAGATAGCAAATGAGATATACAATGACTTGTATGATTTGCTGATGTGCAGACAAATCAATCATGATTTGTATTTATATTTTCTAGTTGAACATCCTCGCATACCCTATATCAAAGGCTTACCTAAGATACACAAAAACATCTTTCCTTTACCAATGAGACCTATAGTAGTAGGTGAAGGCTGGATAACAGAGACGATTTCTATTTACATAGAGAAAAAATTAAGTCCATTAATTAAGAATATTCCATCGATACTAAAGGATACATATCAACTTATAGATACATTGGATCTACTTTTTAAGGATGGTTTACCTGATACATGCATGTTAGTCACCCTGGATGTAAAAAACTTATTTACTTCCATTCCTAATGACTATGGTATGCAAGCAATTGGGGAATTATTGAATCATATTACGGAGTTCACTAATGATGAACAAATATTAATTGGCGCATTATTGGACATAGTTCTATCTAATAATGTTTTCATGTTCAACAATAAACTATATCTACAGAAATGGGGTGTCGCCATGGGCACCCCATGTGCTAACACATATGCGAATTTAGTTGTTCATCAATGGGAAAGAACACATCTTTTTAATAGTAGATATTATTCCAAAATATTATTATATAGGAGGTTTGTAGACGACATACTACTGTTTTGGAATGGCACTTTGAATGAACTGAATGAATTCATTCAATATTTAGAATCCA
The DNA here is from genome assembly GCF_019279795.1 of Protopterus annectens. Taxonomy (NCBI): domain Eukaryota; kingdom Metazoa; phylum Chordata; order Ceratodontiformes; family Protopteridae; genus Protopterus; species Protopterus annectens. Next base: position 282,054,903 of record NC_056728.1, read on the forward strand.
CAACTGAATTTTTGAGATTTACCTTGGAGTCTTCTAGACAGAGTGTTGATTTTTTAGATATTACCATCAGGAGAGATGAACAAAATCACATAGCCACTTCATTATTTAGAAAATCTTGTTGGAAAAATACCTTACTTTATTTCAACAGTATGCATCCCAGATTTACATTTCCTAATATTGTTAAAAGTCAATTTATTAGGCTTTCCAGATTATGTAAAGATCCCTCGATTTTGAAGGAAGAAGCTGATCTTATGGAAGACTTATTTATAGAGAGAGGCTATAATAGCATTATGGTCAGAGATACTAGAAATTCAATATTGAATGAATCAATTCAGAGTACATAACAGAAATTCACTGGCCAGAAGGCAATATATAAAACAAAGAATGATTCTAAAGTGACTTTCATCACAAGATTTACGAATGACATTAAGGAGATCATCAGAATAATATCAAAAAATTGGCATGTACTTACAGTAGACATGGATACAGTAAAGCTGGTAGGTATAAGACCAAGGTTCACGTATAGAAACAATAAAAACTTGAAGAGGCTATTATGTATTGAACACACTAACCCTGAAGTCAGGCAATTTAGATACCCTAAATTACTTGGAACTTTTCCATGTGGTAAATGCAATATGTGTGGAATAATCACTAGAGAACAGATATTTACACATCCGACATTGAATTACAAATTTGAGCCAAGGTTCTTTGCATCCTGTGATGACACAAATTTGATATATTTAGCGAACTGTGATCTATGCCATGCCTATTACGTAGGCATGGCAACCAGGAGACTGAAGGATAGGATATGTAACCACACATATGACATCAGGAAATCTGACCAACGTAATGCTTTAGCCAAGCGTTCTATGTCCCATTTAGGACATAGTTTTAAATTCAGAGTACTGCAAATAATACGTCCCAATAAGAGAGGTGGAAACAACATGAACCATCTGGAAAAAGTAGAACTTGAATGGATATTTAGGCTACGCGCACATCAGGATCCAGGTCTTAATCAGTTTATTGCTATCAAACCCTTACTTGAAGCACGTAAATTGAAATAAGGGCTCTGGTAGCCATGGATGAGATAGATGTGTCTAATACTAGATTAGATTCTGTTTTTAGACTTGCTACAGTCTTAGACATATATATTATTATGAATTTGACCCGCTTATTTATGTCTGCATATATAACAGAAAAAAGGGGGCAGCACTTCTTTAGAGGTATTGAGTATTTTATCTAGTTAACATCCATGATACACCATCTATGTTTTTTACATATTGTTTTTATATATTGATTTCATTTAAGTATTATATGTATATATGTATAAATAGATTTTTATATGCTACTTATAGTAAAGTAATATATTTAGGTAGATATATATGCAGATAGAATCAAGTTATTTATAAACATCAACTCATTTATTATATATTTTTTATTCACTATTATGGTTATTATTAGCATTTATCTTGAATATATTTAGTTTGAGAATTTTTATTAATTGATTTTTGGGTTTTGGGCTGTATTACATGAAATGCTATTGTGCGAATATATATACATTTCAGGAACTTGGGTCACAGTCTTTAAATTACTTGATTAATTAATCAATTAATTATTTGCTTCTGAGTGTTTTCAATCAATGGGAATGTATATAATGTTAGTTTTTGCTTAGTTAATTGAGATCTGATGAAGCGTACCTGTGATGTACGCGAAAGCACTTATCTTGTCTGTATATTAAAAATACTTTTGCTTTTCGTGGTGGTCCGCTATCGTCTTTATCAAGTTACTGGTACTTATATGTGTTTACTGCTGCTTATTTGTGCTTATACCTGCTTACTAGTACCTTATTCATTATGACAGTGCCACTTTGCTTGAATGACAGTTAAGTTAAATATCTCATGCGATACTCTTAAGTCAGTTTTATGGCAAAACGACATTCATTCCACATGGAAAATGATATGTGCTATTGTTGGGCTCGAACCGTGAATGCTTGTTTGTTAGGCGGATGCTCTAAACACTACACTATTGACATTTACATTGATTCCGCATGTTTTTCATTATTTAAATGAATAAGATGTGTAAGCTATGCTTGGTGGAGGGCAGCAAAGTGCAAACACGTTGCGCTTTGCTTACACCTTTGATACTGCAGCAATTCAAATATATGATAGGGACACAGGGAATCTAATTGTGAAAGTTCTAGGGACAGGGCTCAACATTCCACTACGTGCTTGTGTGTTTACTACTTTGATTTTATTTCACTGTTCGTGGACACTCTTGTATGCTTAGCATACATTTTGGTATCCACGGACACTGAATTACTAACTTACTATTAGGGGCGGGCACTACTAGTAGGCATAATAGTGTCGGGGCATGTTTACGCATCCGTAGAGCACTTGTACATGCCCCCTGCACTCGCACACATTTTCTGTGCACGTCAAGGGTGCGGCGGCACGCCCTCATACATATTCATATGGTGCTGCTGTGCCATCTGTAGTGAGGATGCTCGGCGCAAGGCTAAAATCGTCCTTGTACCGAGCTTCTTGAATCCCGGGGTATATATAATTTTAATTTAATATATCTATCTGCATAAGGAAGATCTTTCAAGGTTTTATTCCTTTTAGTAAACTTTCTTTGCACAATGTAAAGTTTTAGAAGATGTCCAATGTTATAGTAACAAATTACATTATTATATTACAGAAAATGGTCTGACAAATAATTTATATAATTCCACCATGCAACTATTTTCCCTTAAAGAGACATTTTTCATTAACAGCCCAAGTTGTTTCATGACCTTAGCTACAATTATATTAACATGCTCAGTTAACATTAAATTAGAAGAAATTAAAATTCCTAAGTCTCTAGAATCAACAACTTCATTTGTAATCTTATTATGTAATATAACAGGTTCCCTCTTGATAAATTTACCAGAATACATATTTTGCATTTATTGTTGCTAAAGTTTATACCAACGGTATTTGCCCAAGAAGAAAAAACTAAATATCTGCCATATATTTATCTATTTATAGTGACGTAATCATTTGTGTAAGAGAGGATGAAGCCTAATTTACAATCCTCAGAATATTTGTCCATCCATCCATGTTTCTTGGCAGGAAAAGAAGTAAATACAGTATTTAATAACAACGGGCCTAACACTGAACCTTGGGAGACACCTGCAGTACATAAGCAGAAGAAGAAGAAAAGGAATGTAATCCAGAGACTGTTACAACTTGTTTCCTATCAAGCATCTAAGCAACCATTCCACAATCCATTTAATTAAATAGGATTCAAATTGCCTCATACAAGAGTTTTTTAAGACTGAGATATATGGCAGTGTCAAAAGACTTGGCTAAGTCCAAATATACAACAGAAAACATTTCATGATCCACTACATTAGTAACACAATTATACATTTCAACTAAATTTGTTAGGGTAGATTTACCAGTGGTAAAACCATGTTGATACAAATCAAGTTAATTATTTGTCAATCTATACTGTACAATAAGTTCAACTCGATAGCTTCCATAATACTTCCATGATATGGATGTCAAACTAAATGGATAGGAGTTATTCAAATCAGTTGTTTTATTTCTCTTGCAAATAGGAGTTACTGCTGATAATTTTCAAGTCCTGGTAACAGTAGAAGTCCTAAGCAAGAAGTTAAAATATGAAAAAGAGAAACAACTAACTCATCCTTTGTTTCTTTTAACAGAATTGAAGGACTAGCACCTGATCCTGGTTATGTTTTGTTCTGGAGCTTATCTAGAGCTTTCATAATTCTCACTAACATTATCTCAAGGCAGGAAACATTCCACCTACTTAGCAGATTAAATTAAAACCTGCAGTTTCCTTTATCAATGGTTATATCAGAGAAATGCTTATTAAATGCATTGGCTACATCTAAATGATCTCACAATATAGAAATATTTAATTCAGTTGTTATGAAGGAATTAGAAGTCTTCCTATAAGAATTAATATACTTTTAATACTACTTTTGAGTACCAGAAGTAGCTAGCTTGATTTCAAACTCAAAATTTCTCTGCCTAATTTTTGATTTAAAAGACTAAATTATTTTATTCAAGTTACTATTATTCTGTTTTGTAGGAGATCTTCTTTACTTTGGAAATCTATTCTTTTTCTTATAACGTCTTACCAAGGACTTATTCCATCAGAAAGGGAATTTTGTCATTTGTTTGTAATAAGGGTAGACTTAATTTCATTATTTAATAGCTTTTCTAAGGCAGTATATCCACATTCTTCACATAATGAAGTAATAGTCTAGCCATTTGATTTAATATCATTTTTGTTTAGACTATACATAATATTGCTGTAATTGTATATTATCTTCCTAACAGCAAAATGCTTTATAAACCTAATGTCACAACTTGAGCGTTATGGTCTGACAATCCTAAAGCCATACCTATATTTATATTAGATATTAGATTAATATCATTTGACAGTATTATGTCCAGTATATTATTATTCCTAATTTTATCAGTAACCATGTGTCAGATTATGAAAACAAACTGTGTCAATACAGTTTCTTGAGTATTCATTCTTAGTGCAAAATGCATTCCAATAAATATCAAGATAAATAATATCACCCACAAGTATTAATTTATCATGTGATAGCTGGGTATCAAGTATGTTTAAAAATTAGTATGTTTAACCTTATCCATATTTGGTTTTATGTGACATGTCACTGTCTTTACAGAACCAGTGCATTACATTATTAAGGATGCTGGATAGACACCTACTTGTGCAACTTATTAGCTCAGCACATTTAAAAAATAAATGTATTATTCACTGAATCACTTAATATGTACCTTTTTTAAATGTTAATTACACCGTACATCATAATTGCTTGCATTAGCAGACTGTTCATCTCAAAGTAAAAGCAGTCAGTGATGAGAAAAAAAACTAGTGACTTTTCAGATGCATGAATGAATCTCTGTAAATGTCACTCAAAACATACTTTCAGACCTCTCATGGTTAGTTTCTTGCAACTGTAGAGTTTGTGTATCTTACCTAAAACATTTGCTAAAGAAAAATAGTGAATGCCATTGCAAATGTAAGGAAATTACCATTATCTGTGCCTTTCATTATTTATCTTATTTTTGCTTGAAAATCTCATCTATAACTAAAACCAATTAGATTAATCTAGACAACCATCCCTGTAAAAACAGGGAAAATTATGTTAAGTCTACATGTAATGTGATCAATACAATTTTACATCATCTAGCCAAGAAGTAAAGATCACAACATTATATTAACTTGAACTTTATTTTTTCCAACCTTTAATACACTGATACAGTATAAAACCTGGGCGCATTACAACTAGAAAAAATACTTTATTGTTTAATATACTTACTATGTACTTCAGGCACTGATAAGACTTGCCCACTTCATATTTAAACATCTCTGACTACCTCTATGCAAAACTGCTTTACAATGTAACATACAATTTATATAGGTTCATAGATAGATTCATAGATTAGTACTAAGCTAACTGCTCTTGTGAGCCATTTTAAGCCTAGCCAATTATCCCTTGTGAGACTCAAACCCTGCACCTTGTGTTTGTAAGGAAAACACCTTAACCATTTGGCCACCCTCCCAACCATGATTTTTATCATGATTTTTATACTAATATTAATAAGAACAGAAACTATTTTAGTTTCCTCTTCATTCCATTCAGTGTTCTTCATTATTACCATAAAGTTGGGTGCATGCCCAACAGTTTACCCATCAGTTTAACACAGTAAACACATTTCTCAACTACTTTTTCTTGCATAGCCATATTTCCTATGTCTAATATTGTACCTAACTGGATTGATGTTTTACAGTCTCCCATTAACTCATTAATGTCACAGTGTTCCTGGTCTACTTCTCCATCTCCCAACAGCAGTCTCAGGTTCAAATCCAAAGTACTCTTAATTCTTTTAGCTAGCTCCTATGCTTTTTTCTGTCACTCACACATTTTGTTTTGGAACAATGGAAAAGATTTCATTGACAGAGTCTCTCTATGGGCTTTGTTATTGTCAGAAGAATGAGGACCAGAGTCCCCTTCTGTTTGCTGTCTTACTCTTTGTTGCCTAACTTTTTTTATTTCCTCCTTGATCTGTTCTGCATCCAAAAATATATTTGATCCTCCAGGAAAACATATTTTGAAGATGGCTGGATACAGCAGCTTGAATCTTACAGCCACCTCTCAACTTTTTCTGATTGATGGGATAAAGTTGCTTCTCTTCTGCCTAATGTATATTGAATAATCATTTCCACTAACATTCTCCTGTCCACAGTTTTTAATACTTTTCCCTTTTTCCACAATTTTGTCTGGAGCAACATTTTCAGCTGGTATGGTTGCATCTTTACAAATGTAGGTCATGGCTTTTTTCTCATGGCGAGGTTTGGAACTTGAACAAGATCTCATTTAAATGTCCTGATGTGGAATTCAAATCCAGTTATTTTTATCTTCATAAAATTAATAGAGTTGCTTCCTTCCAGTTCCTCTGGTAGAACAGAAAATGTTAGGTTTCCTGTGTGCTCTGTCTTCTACTATTTTTTGAAACAGATCTTCTTGAGAAGCCTCATACTCAGCCAGCCATTTGTCCATTTCAACTTCATATTTTTGCAGTTTTATCAGGTCATTTGAATAAGCTTATTTTATTTGTTCATCCTTTTATTTGACCATATAGATTCATTCAGTGTTTTACTTATTTTAAATACATCTAAGTGCATTTAATTTATATTTTGCTGTAAGTTACCAGAAGTCAGCTCCTGCACCAAAGATTAAACTTGAACTGCTTTTTGCAGAGCAGCAGCAAGATTCTTTTCCAGCAACAGTTTTTTTCTTCTGCATTTCTGATTGATTTTCTGTTACCTTCTCCAAACATTTTCTTTGCATCCAGACAGTGTAATTACTAACCTGTAACCTCATTTTGTCTAAATTAATAGTTTTTGCTGGCTTCTTTCACAACTGGGAATGCTCTAATCAACCTTTTAATCAGTGTTCAGATATCTGAGATGTCAAGAAAACAATTGGATTTACCGATTGGCTAACTATCTGGTGTCATTTTAAAGGGATTTAATATGTGCTAGCTTGGAATATGATCATCAACAGCACAACTTCATTATCCAAGGATGGCTTGCGCCCTTTGTTCCATAGATTCCACAAGCTTGCCAAAGCACTTTCTTCCCCATAGTGCTTTTTTAGGTTGGCAAAGTTTATTTATTTATTTAGGTGTGTTCGTTTTCTGGGGTTGCACATTGATCAGAAAAGGCAAATTGCAGGTACAGCCTGGATGAATACAAAGACAGAGATACAAATAATTTCCAACAATATCACAATATGACATCAGGGAATGCCCTTAAATTGATGGATTTAGTAAATGGAATGAGATTTTAAGTATTTCTGATGAAGTCTCTATAAGTGCAGATAGACAAAAGTGCTAAATAAATCTGAATCACTGTCTTTCTGTGCCATCAGTCTGCGATATTCTTTGGAGTTTGTGGTTACTGTTACACAGGGATTATCATGGTGTGTTGTATTTATTATCTATACAATATAAAAGGAAACATCCACTTTAACCCCCACCCTTTAATCCATAACCAATACCATTTTCTTTAATTTCTTCAGAACCTCACTTGTTAAAAAGAACTTCAGAACATTCTTACTAAGCACAAATTTCAAATGGAAGAAAACATTTGAGCATTAATTTCTGCAACCTTTTGTGGACACATATTTGCACAATAGCTCTAATATATATTTTGACAATCTTCACGTTTTGGTCTTCCCATATATTCCAATTATTGTTCCAAAAGGTTGAGGGATGGTACAATGGTTAAGTTGTTTACCTCACAGACCAAAGGTACACAGTTTGATTCTCACCTTTGATGGAAACTGGCTAAGCTTAAAATGGCCCTCAAGGGCAGCTAGCCTTGTACTGACATAGGAAAACAATTAATTATTTCACACTCAAATAAAGTATGATCTATTATTTCAGTTTTAATACATATATTGCATTTTACTTCCTCAATATATGTATACATCATGAATCCCTTAACTGGCATTTTTTTTATTGATAACCCTCAATGAAATCTGCACATTCAAATATGACTTTAAGTCTTTTACTTTCTTTCTTTTTCTTATTTTCTTTGGTAACAAATTTTTGCATTGTTAGATACACCTGAGGATCAACATAAAAATCTAGTGATATTAATTTTACCAAACAATTATTTTAAATTTAAAAAACACACCAAACAGCCAGTAGTTTATTAGGCAAACCTCATTGTATTATAGGTGATAATATTTGTGATAATTTGTTAGAACTTGAAACTAGGATGATTCTAAAGTTTAATACATTAAGGCCTTTTGGCTTGAATTTAGAATTAGGCATTTGAAGAATTAATTAATTTATTGTTCAAATTGTCATAAAGCAATAATAATGTTCATTTAGTATGTTAATAGGTCTTGGAAATATAAGGAGAATTGCTGCTATTTACTGGCTGTTTGGTGTGTTTTTTATTATATTTTTGCGTTGTTTGGTTACAATTATTTTAAATTTTTCTGCATTGATTTTATATCCACTTTCCATGCTTTTGTTTTTTCACAAATACATTATACATCATTTTCTTCTTCCAGTTTTCTTTTAAATATATTTTGACAAAAATAACCATTTTTATTTCTTACAATATCTGTAATCACTTACTCATCACTTTTTAATACATGTAATACTCTAAACAGTATACAGAATTTAAATACACCACTTTATTATTTAATACTAAGCCACCATTCTCTTTCTTATTATATACAACTCCTTTTAATGGGATTCAGCCTTGAACCATACACTGCTGAGAAAATAAATGCTAATAAATATTTTCCATACTCTCTCAAAATATACACACTCCCTTATATAACTTAATGTACCTAAAATAGAATGTAGTAAATATACCTTCTTAAGACATTTCATATAATTTCCGAATTGTATTTATTTCTTGCAAATCACTTATAATCTCTTTCCAATTTTTTTATTACTTCCTTCTTTCTAAATCTTGTACCTAAAATTTCAATTTCTGTATTCGTAAAGTATGCTTCACCTGTCCTAGATGTGCTTCTAAAACCTCTGCTTTTTTCTAGACTTAAACTAATGCACACCACATGTTGTTTTTCCCTTAATTCTTGCATAAAAATTCTTACCCGTACTCTGTTTTTAGCACAAACAACTATGTCATCTGCATAACACAATACTAAATGTAATCTTATTTTCTCATATGAAATATTCACATCTTTCATTTCCTTTTCTAAAGTAAAAGTACAACATTTAAAACTAGTCTGAATAACACTGTGCTCATGAGAGATTCCTGTTTAATTCCCTTTTGCACTTTTATTTATTTATCAATCCACCCATTAAGCAATGGAACCATATAAGTTTTCTCATAAGTAACTTTAATCCAATCTACTATAAAATCCAGTATACTATATAAGCTTAATAACTTCCATAATCTTTCCATAATATTTCATGATTCACATTATCATATGCTTTCTTTACATCACAAGCAGTAATTAAACCCTCTCATCTTTCTCTATGTACGCTGTATTACTTCTGTTATTATATTCAACATCTCCTTTATATTTCCACTTGTAACCCCCAAACCCCTTGTCTTACTAGAACTTTCTCAAATCTGTGTTTTAATATCATCATTAAAATGTTGCAATTAACATTTCATAATAAAATTGGTCTCCAATTGTCTGACTTCTTTTTATCCCTTTTTATATTAGCCACCAATTTTCCAACTTCATTTTATCCTTTTTTCCATACTATTTTTATAATAATATTAGAATATCTGTATTCTTAACTTTTTTCTTTAATCATTAATTAATAGTTCTCAAAAAAGACCTCTTTTCTACTTCTTCCACAATTTTATAGAATTTATGCTCAAGTCTATCATACCCAGAAACTGCATTTTCTCTCTCTCTCTCTCTCGCCCTCCCTTTCAGAATTGTTATATTACCCTCCACTAATGTCAACATCATATTTATTTTCTTGTATTTTCTGCACATTTTTATATATATCAATCTATTTTACCTTTTCCTTTCCAGAAAATACTTATATACGTATATATACTTTGACTGGGTTGGTATCACTAGGCTAGTGGCCTCTTTTCAGGGGAGACCTGAGAAATATCCATATCTCTAAATAGTATCTTCATAATTCCTTTGCATAAAATGATTTCCTGTTTTCACTCTCAACTTCTGCTATAACATTTTCTTTATACTTAACTTGCTTCCCCAATAAGGGATCAACTTCTTTCTTTCCTCTTAGGAAGAAGACCCAGTTATCTTGTTAAATACTTCTGTCTAACAGTAGACTCTCTAGTTTTTAATGCAGTCAACACCAATAATTCTTCCTTTATAAATGTTTCATGCTCTTTTCCATAAAATATTACTTTGTAATCTCATGAATTTTTCTTTATAAACTTCTTTCCTTTTTCAATGCCATTTTATTATTTTACATGAGATGTTTATACTTCTCATATGCTACCACCAAGATTCCAAATCCACATAGAAACCCTGTACCTTGTGTCTGTGAGGTGGAAACCTTAATTGTTATACCAAACCCACTCATATGTAAATGGTAGTAAATAGTAGGGTCTGCAGTCTCTTACAAGCTTAGCCAATAATCAGTGCTTAGAATCAAACTTTATACCTTGTATGTGTGAGCTAAAGACCTTAACCATTATGTCAACCCCTTCTCTTCTAAAGCCACCCTTTTATCACATATTCCTGTTAATGTTTAAACCCTTTACCATCCTTCACAATTTTCTTATCTCCAAATTATGCTCCTATTGCCACATGGGATGAAAAATCTACCTCATAGGTTTTATGCACAATTATTTGTAGATTTATTTTTAAAAATGTATATTATGTTGTCAATTTCTGTTCTTAAATTCTCTCTCTTATAAGTGTACTATTGCTCTTCATTCAATACTATAAAACATTACAGATTTCTTTACACATGTTCACTTTGCTTTCTTACTTCTTGTTGATTTGTTTTTGTAAATTGCAGTTCATGTCTCCTAATATTATTATATTCACATGTACTACTAAATTATCCATCACTTTTCTGAAAATTTCTTCCCTATCGCATCCTGAAATATACCCACAAATTGCTATAATTCTAAGGATAGTATTCTGCATCTTACAGTCAATAAGTAAAAATAAGTAAAGCTCTACCAGACTGAAAAATAGTTATCTCAAAAATGTGTCTGTCAGTGATATTTCATAAGACAGCTATTATAGTACACATTTCTATCTCTGAACTCCATATTATTGTGTTCTGCTTGCCCACTTTCCACCACCAATGACCTAGGTGACACTGCAGTAAATACCGCTAAACCTCTCATCAAAAGAATTCTGGACAAGAACAAAAATAATGGGGAGACAAAGACCCAAAAATAGGGACATATTTTAAATATTGCTCTTATAAGCTTATAAAGCTGCCAGAATAACAGGCCTTGCATTAATATGTATTTTCTGAAAGTTAAGAAGTCTGGAACTGAAATGTCAGTCATTATTTGCCAGAATATCACAAACTTTATGAGGAACAGACCTAAGGTAGAATACAAAAATGTGGCCAATCTGTAATGCTGCAGTCTCACATGTCTCATCCTCCAAAAATTACTTTTTCCTCAGTGGTATCATCTAACCTCCCCTGACAACAACAGGATAACTTCACATTCTGGATTTTTTTCATTACTTATCACTGAATGTGGTTAATTTTGATTTTTTGAATGGAAACCTCTGGCTCCTCACTGGCATTCCCATCTATCTTCTCATGAAAATGTTGAAACAAAACCCAATAGAAAAGAAAAGGAAAAGTTCCCTGGTACCCTGGTCAAATTTCTCCTAGATAATATGCAGCACTGGGTCTCTTCTGAATGGGGGGGGGGGCTGCTAGCCTAGTGGGACTAACTGAGCCAACAAAGTACAACTAAATGAAGTTTAGCAATAAACTAAGTTGTCCCGGGACATCTTCATGGGGGGGTAGGTTAATATTGGGGGGGGGTTAAGTGGGTTGGGGAAGTGAAAGGGTTAAGTGAAGACAGTGATGGTTGGGAGGAAATGAGATAATGATGGAGAGGGGCTTAAGAGGTTTAGGCTAGTGTAGTTGGGTCAAACACATTTGGCGTGAACTTGCTATGGCAAGCTACGTCTGTGATGCCCTGAAGGTATTCTGCTGGATAGTTAGGCCTTGATTGTTGCTGGCATATGTGGGGAAGGAGATCAAAGGGGGGAAGTTGAGTAGTTGGGTCATTTCAATGGGTGGATTTGAGCTCCATATTTTTTTTTTTTTTATGGTGGGGTAGCTTTGCCAGTGGTGGTCCAGGGTGGTGCATAGTCTTCTTTGCTATTATTTGACGGGTGTGGTGGCCCTTTCATCTCACTGCTGGGCCATTGTGCTTTCATGGTGGAGCTCTTGAGTGAGTGGCGTGGTCCGCTGGTTGGTTGGGTGGTAGCCGTTTTGCTTTGGCATGGAGGCTGCTGGCTTGTTTAGTCCTCTGCAATGGTTGTGCCCCTCATTTTGTTCGCTCCTGGGGTTTTGTGTGTCTTTCCTGTCTCAGCTGGTGGTTTGGTGTTGGTTTGTAGGTTGGAGGGAGCTGCGATGGTGGTTTTGCGGGTTGCGAGTGCCGTGGGGAGGTGTTGCTTCCGGTGCACGTGTGGAGTGGCGTTGGTTTACCTTTTCATCAGTGCAGTGGTGGTGTAGGGAAAGTCCTCATTTAATCGAGGTTTTCCTTTCCTAACTGCCTTTGTGGTACTAAAAAAAAAAAAAAAAAAAAAAAAAAAAATCTAACTAAAGAGCTGTTTCTTTTGTGAAGTGCTGTGGTGAACTTGCTACAGCAGGCTCTCGTCCATGACGACATGAAGGGAAGAGTGGTCTGGTAGGCCTTAGTGCGGTGGGGTTGATGGTGAGGTGGAGAATTTGGCAGGTTTGAGGTGAGTAAGGTAGTAATGTTAAATAAAAAGAAATGGTGGGTGGGAATTGGTATTTTGTGGGTATTGTACTTGCTGCAGTTAATTGACATGGGGGTTGTTGGGTGTCTACATGAAGTGCAGGCTTGAAATGAGGTAGGCATGAATGTTTTGGGATGTGAGCTTCAGGGAGAGTGTAGTGGGTTCTGTGGGGGGGGGGGTCACTAGTGTCAGAGATGAAATAGGTGCTTGGTAGTTAAAAAAAAACAGAGGAATAGGATCCTGTTTTCCCTATTGGCAGTTGCGGATTGGATCTTCATGGATGTGCCTTGCGACTGTTTTGTTTGTTTGCAGTTTCTCAGGTTTTTCTGGTGCTTTGGTTGCTTGCTTGCCTGGGTGGTTCACTGTTTCACGGACTTTCCTCTCGTTTGCCTGATGTACCAGATGATCGCAGGTTTCACAGGCTCAGAAATGTGGTTGCCCTCTGCGTGAGTGTGGGGGAGCCGCGAGGACATTTGGGCCAGAGGGGCAGAGGGAGGTGAGTTGATTTGCTCCATCAGTTGCATTGCTTTGAAATTACCAACTCAGTTTTATCATATATGGTTGGGAATCCTCTATACATTTAAATGCATTTGTTTATAAACATGCCCATATGCTTTGAAGTCTCCAAGTTTCTTTTCTCATGTATAATGGGCAGAAGTCTGTTTAAAACATAATTTCATGGGTGTATGTAACTGAAGGTCTGAGTTACTGTTGTTGCAAAGATGTATCAGCATATTTACAGTGTTATGCTAATTATAATGACTGAGAAAATTCTAGTTCTTCAAGATGTAAATTTCTTTCATAAATTTCTCATAAAATGGAAGCACAACAGAAGGTTCATTGTTTCATTATGGTGGTGATGCACCTATAACTTTTGATTGTTACTTGTGTTTGGGACAAGCTTCATAGTTTTCCGTCTTGGAAAAGGACTTGTTGTTGGTGTGGTACCTTGAGAGGAATCTTGACGGATGATGGGTCAAGCAGCTGCTTGTCGTCCTAGGGTTTGTAGCAAAATCAGAACAATACAGCTCCTGATGTGTTTTTATTTTCTCTCTCTCTCTCTCTTTGATGCAAAATTGATTGAAGGAGTGATGGTGTTTGATTGGGGTACAGTTGGGTTGCAGCTGGAGTCCTTGCTGCTCGTCAGTCCAGGGGAGATCTGGGGGTCTTGCGCTGTGATGGCCAATGGGTGTAGCCTAATGATAGTTGTACAGTCAGGTGATGTCCTCACATTTTAAACAAATAAGCATATGTCTGGATCCAAGGGGTTGTTAGGGAAGTGTGGATGGCAGATGCTTTGGCATGGGTAGTTTTGGGGAGGCTGAGATGACCGTGAATTTTCCTTTTGTGGGCTTTAGGCAGATACTCCAGAGTTTGCTGAGTTAATGGGGTAGTCCGCACATGTGCGGGGGCAGTGAGGGTGGTGTGCCTGAAAGACTTTAAATTACAACTTGATTATAGCTATCGGTTCGGGTAATTACGTGGGCTATGAGGCCACAAGGAAGTTATGTTTCTTGCCGTTCAGGCATGCAGGAACTTTAAAAAAAAATGGAGGAGACTTTCCTATTTCAGTTATAACAAGAGAGTTCTTGCTGCATTATCATGCAGGGCTGATACAATATAATACAGCTATGACTGAAAACTGTGCTGTGATTTAGTATTTCCAACTGAGCCATCCTCTAATGTTGGTTTACTGTACTTGCAAACAATGATTTCCTCAATTCTGACTTAATAGACTTTATAGGTTTCTTGTTTCTGACTTCTGTGATTGATGTTTTGTTGTGTTTTGGTGGAGTGTGGTTTTGCTGGAGGGGAATCTATGTCAAGTGGCTGGGAAATAGAACAATCAGGAACAGCAGCAAACCACTCTAACTATTTTGTTGTCCTTGGTTTTGGTGCACATTTAGAGTGAGTTGCATGGTTGTGGATGTTTTTCGGCAGGTTGAGTTGTTTTCTGACTTTCTTTGGTTCATGGATTCGGTGTGCATAGGTTCAGTTTTCCATATCTTCAGTCTGAGCACTGTGATGGAGGTGGATGTCTAGGAGTGTACATGTGGGATTGGAGTGGGTCCAACATTCCAATTGTATCAATGTTGTTGTTGGGGGGCATAAAGTGAATGCTTTCCCAGGGTGGTGCCTGGCTGCACATCCAAGTAGCCAGCATGAATGGGGGAATGAGTGTCTTAATTATAAAAAAACAATAATAATAATAATAATAATAGCTAAATAAGTGGCTCCTAGCTGTTCATATCTATGTTGGTTAGTGTGCCTCATTTGGAGATGGAAGGTTAAGAGCTAGGTAGATGGCTTTACAATATAATTTATCTTGGCTTATACAGGGGCTAATGGAGGTGATCTGGAATAGCAAGGTTACCTGGTTGTGGATATTGATTGGTCCCTTCATGTGTAGGGTTTAGGTTTAACATACTGCACTGGTAGTTCAATTTATCTTGGGTATTTGATAAGGTCATTGGAAGCATAGCTTCACTTATGGCTGCTTTGTCGTAGATGTGAGTGGCGGTGGTACAGGCCTTTCTGGGTTGGCAGGATAGGTTGTCTTTGAAGATGTTTTGGAATGTGTGTTATGTATTTACATATCTTTTCTTTCTTGCAGATGGGGTCTTGGAACGCTGTGGCTATGATTTAGAATAGGTGGGTATAAGGTGGAGCCTTCTCTTTACATATTAGATGATTTACTTTTCTCCTTTTCTTTGTAGATGGTGGTGTGCTGAGTACCAGTTGTGGTGATACACAGTGAATTCACAGATGATGGAAGCAGTGGCGAGCAAGAAGGTTACATATAGGGAGCACATGTGGGCAACAGTTACTGACGGAAATTGCTTAAGTGCAGAAGGCATCATGCAGTGGATTGAAAGGTGATGTTTTAAAAGGATGGATGTTCTTGTTACTGGAATGGGGCCTAAAGTGGGTCTGAGTAATCACTTTAGTAATGCATGTTAGAGCTCTGTTTAATTAGTGGGAGCTGATTATTGCGTTGGTATAGGGGGTAAGGAAGAGGTAGGTATGGGGGGACAAGGGGCTGTCGGGGATGGTTTATAGAGAGTATGGGGATCCCATGGTATGAGTAGAGTCACAATACTCATAGGAGCACAGGAACATATTAGACTACAGCCCTATGGCTCTTGCAAGCCAGTGAAGTTCAATCCTTTCTTTTTTGGAACCTTGGGGTGCTTGTATTCACTCATCCAGTTGTTGAACCGTATGTGGGGGAAGGGCCAATGAGGTGTTGGACAGGATGCTGGAGTTTGTTCCTAATGTGTGGTATCTTTGGCAGTGACAAAGTTGTCCCTTGAGTAGGTAGTATTAATGTTGCATACCAGGATAAGGTTTTACAGAATAGCACAAGGATCATTTCACTTGGGGTTTGGGTGAATTTGTAGATAGGGTTTAGGAAGCATGATAGGTAGGTGGCTGCATTGGGGTGGTTTTAGAAACTGGGTGTGTTGTTACAGGGAAGTTAGAAGGTTTAAATGAAGCTTGGTTGCAGGATAAGGCAGTTGTAGGACAAGGGGTGCTGGTTTTCTGCCAGCTAGGGTAAGACATTAAAGTTGGGGTTAGACTGTTCCCTACAGTAATGGAGTTGTTGCACATATAGAACTGGGTAGTGGGTGGGCTAAGGTGATATGCTATGGTTAACAGGGTCTTGGGTGTGAGATTTGCTACTACTTGTTTGACTGGGTGCCGTCTTGAGTTCAATGGGTTATAATTTGTGGATTAGTTGTGGTTATAGGCTGTCAATACATTCAGGTTGAGCCATGATTTCAGCTTTGAAGGCAGGTGGCTAAAAGGGTATGTGTTCTTTTGGTGTGGATGTTCCAGTGTTACAACAGGGTCATGGTAATCCTACTTTATTTAGTTTCATTAGGGTGTGTTTTGGTGATGGCATGTCAAAGGGGTTTATGACGGGATTCTAAGGTGCTTTACAGATGATGGGTACACCAAATAATATTTGGATTGACCCTTCCCTTTATGGAAAGTGGATTGAACAATTTTGGGTAGAAGAGAGGGGGAACAGCCTGGTCAGGCTGGTTGGCGGAGAAGAGGGATAGGTTTGCCCTCTTCTGTTCCCCCTCTGATGTTTGGATGTTCATTTCAAGGATCTGGGAAAAGGAAATGAGTAGTTTGGAGGAAGCCTGCTGAATAGATAAGCAAGCTGAGGTAAGGATGGTGCTTATTTGGTGGAAGGTAATTCAATGGATGGTGTATGAAGTGAGTTGGGATGCTGCTTCATAAGTAAAGTAAGCGAGCAGAGGTATAGGCCCTGCTTGTTGGGCAGGGTGAGTAGGTACGCTGCCTGATTAGCATTACAATGAACGGTGTATGAAGTGAGATGGGACACTGCTTCATAAGTAAAGTAAGTGAGTATAGGTATGGACGCTGCTTACTGGGGCAGGGTGAGTAGATATGCTGCCCTGATTAACATTACAAGGATGTTATACTGTATTTAGAATCATATCATGAATAGTTGTAATTAATAAAGTTGGTGATCAAAGCTATGTTATGGAAATTTAATAAAGGTCATCAAATGTCATTTGGTATGATGTGTATTATTGAAGGGGACCAGGGCAATTAAATATATACATTTTTGGACATGTGCATATTTTATTTTCTTGAGAAATGTAGGTAAAAAAAGATGTAAAGGGAATTCAGGGGATAGAAAGAGGGTAGAGTTATGGAAGAATGGGCACACAAACATAAAACATAGTCAAAACTAGCAGGGGTGGTGTTGACACAAAGGGGTGGTTGATAATATATATATTTAGCTTTATATATATATATATATATATATATATATATATATATATATATACACACACACACACACACACACACACACACACACACACACACACACACACACACACACACACACACACACACACACACACTCTGATAGAGGGAAATCAAATACTGGTGCAGATGACTGGACAAGAAACCAGGGAGGGAAATGGCATAGAAGAAATGGGAATATCATGACGGAGGATATGATGGGGACCCAAATCCTGAGTGTACTGCTTTATCAGCACCCAGGAATAGTCAGTAACCACCATCACTACCCTCCCCACTGCCCTCTGTCTCATATGGCACACAAAGCAGTGCCAGGCAGCAGTGTGACTCTGCAAGTCAGACAAAAACCCTCGCCAAGCAGCCAAAATGGGCATCAAACCAGTGGTCCACAAACTCTCCATCACTTCCTCCAATGCCTACCAGGTAGTAAACTGTGATCCAGTAGTGATATCACTAGAGGTAGCTGCAATAACTTCATCTGGTGGTGCACTGCCATTGGCCTCCGAAGAAAGCTGCAGATTGTCTCCCTGTTACATAGCCTCTGTCATCCAATGGAGAAGCAGGCCTGGAGGCAGATGGTGAGCCAGTAGAGATTGATGGGCATGATAGTGGTGTGTGGACTGCTGCCATACCACAAGCACAGCTGTAGTTGACACTGCAGAAAATAGTAACATAAATGGAGACAAAAAAAAATCAAATAAAAGAACTAAAATAATATATTCATAATCTAACATTTAAAAAGTAAAGAAACAGAGCTGTTATTATTTGTAAAATTTGCTATTGTAAATAAATTAAACTCAAGGGAAATGAAAGATGGGAGGCATATATATATATATATATGATAAGTAGTGTCATTAAAGGGTATTATTTAATGCTTGATGCAGAAAGAACTGAAAACAGTTCTGCATTGTTTGGTTAATAATAAATGAGTCAGTACTAAAACTTTACATGCTGGTACCACTGTATAAAAAATGTGTTGGTTTTGGATATACAACAGTTAAAAAGTTTATATGATCTATCAAGCTCTGATTGGCTAATTCTCAACAGCTTGCAATCCTATGCCCAAGACCTGTGTAGAATAATTGATAACTCCTCCTTCAAATCTATTCCTAAACTTATATTTTTTAATGCATGGAGTTTTATATAATGAATTTGATTGGATAAACTTAACATCAAAATTATACAAAATCATACTCAGTTATAAAGCTAACCCTAATAAAAATTATTGGAACTTTATTAATAGTCTTCATTAAATTTATCTGTTGAAAATAAAACTAAGCTTTTGTATTCTATTAAATTAACCTCTAACTTACAAATTTGGAAAATATTCACTTGGAAATTTCTGCATAGAGCTTTTTACACTTCTAATAAAATTGCTAAATTTAATTCTTCCAAAGATGTATTATGTTGGAGAAATTCATTGAATTGTAAAGCTGATTGGTCATATATTTTTTTTATTGCATTTATATTAAGAAATATTGGGAAGAGATTAATAAATTCCTTCAAGCCACACAGATTCATTAGTTTATCAAAGTCATTAATTCTATTGAATGTAAATGAAAATTTTGCAATGATCTATAAAGATCTTTATCTTCTTTGCACCATGCTATCGGTAGCCAGGAAATGCATCACAAGGAAGTGGAAATCCTCTTCTATCTCGACTATGGAAGACTTTTTAATCCTGCTGAAAGAAACTGCGCTATTGGAAATAAAAACCAAAGAACTAAGAATATTTCCAAAGACCTGGACTAACAACCTTTGGGTGAAAGTACTTTATCTCATTGAGATTCTTAATTCAGATATAATTCTAACTATTTAATTGATAAGAATATAAAACTTTCTCTAATGTTGTGTAACTAAATTCTCATAACAGTTTGTTTCCTTATTGTAGGCCAATTGTATATACTTCCTTATTGTAGGCCAATTGTATATACTGTAAATAATTAATATAAAGTTATTCTTATTGAATTTGTAAATTCTCAATATTATCTTGTTGGAAAATAATGAAAACCTTTTGTAACAAAAAATCAAATAAAAACATAAAAGAAGGATATTGACAAAGAAATGGAGAGGAAAAACACTACAATCCTGTCTATGTCCGATAATCAGCCTACAGGTACCCAAAAGTGACTAAACAGCTGTTACGTATGCTATTGTACCCGGGACATAATGCTGATTAGGTACAGAATGTTATATGTTCCTATTGAAAGATGTGTGTACAAAGGTGGAGAAGAGTTATGCTACTTAGCTCAAGGAGGGTTAACAACAATGTCAGGATGCTGCTACTGGCCATATGATACCATGGAGGGATTGTTTGGGCATGCCCCTGTCAAAAAGTATTGTGGGACAGGGACAAAGACAGACCATGTGGACATGGGCAGTGTTACTATGTATGCAGGTCAGCAGGCATACAGTGTCAGTGTAGTCCACCATAGGCAGACAAAATAGAGGTGGTAACACAGGCAGCTGACAGCTTATGGTGGACAACCACAGTAACATACGTTGATATGTACTATGAGAAAGCTCTTTTAATTTGTGACTGGCAAGGGTTTGTCAGATGAGGATGGTACATAAGTAGGTAATTCGTGGGCCAATGCATGGGCTATATAGTGGGATGCATATCATAAGACCTCTTAAGCTATGGCAATGTCCACAGTGTACTAAAAGGCCTATAGTCCTACATGTCAGACACCATTGGTAGTGGCCATTCTGTAAAGGTAAGCTGAGCTGGTTATACATTTCCAAATGTGGAAAGTTTGAATCCCCTGAACGCATCCTGCTTTCATGTGGGTTATCATGCCAACAAATATACATACATACATACAAATATTTCAGGCATGGGAGATAATGTCCTTCTAGCCTGCCCAAATACCAAAACAATTATTCCCATAATAAGTGTCCAAGTTGTACTTAAACATATATAAACTATTGCTTGCTTTAATGTAATTTGGCAGTCTGTTCCATGCATTAGTTATTCCCATTCCTGTATAACCTTGTACATAGGTTGTTTGTTGTCTGATGATTCTCTACTACTGTTTGATAACCCCAAACATTCCCAAATGTAATTGCTTTAAGTGCCCTATATACTTGAATAAGGTCCCCTCTTAAATGTCTGTATGAGGCACTGTACAAATTCAAATATTTTAGTCTTGCATAATAACTTAAATTTTCACATCAGTGGATGCCCCTGGTATATTTCTACATTACTCTTTCCAATGTATTCATGCTTCTTTTCTTATAAGGTCTCCATATTGTTATTCTACACTCAAGTTCATGACTAATGTAACTAACAATGTTTTCATCATTTCTGATTTCCTAGACTTTATAAATCTTTGTAAACAATCTATAGTTCTATAACTATCATTAACCAATTATTATATTGTTATAGAACATCATGTACTGCTCCAAACTCCAAACTCCACTAACCAAAGCAAAAAACACGAAAGTGAGGACGAATGCAGGCTGGAAAAGATCCTCCAATTTTATTAACACACAAAACCACGAAATAGTAATACACAGAATGAACGCCTTCACAGTTACAGCGTTTTCGTCCAAATGGACTTCATCAGATAAAAATGCCTTGTACTTTAATGTGTTTATATATAAAAACAATTTCCACTTGCACCAATCGTTTATCCATCCCATTTTAAATGTACAAATCAACCTACAAGCTACTGAATAAATAATTAATTCATCACTTCCTGTTTCAACAATAATTGATTCTTTGTATATAAGTAAATAAATAAACTATTAAATAAATAAATAAATAAGTATTATTTATACATTAAAAACTCCTATAAAATGTTGACTGTTTAAATATTCTAAATTACATATTAAAAATATTCGTTAAAAAAATCCTTTTAAATAAATTTAATGAAACTATTCTAACCTGGATGCTTAATACAAATGTTGCTTAAAATACAGCAAGGGTGACACCTACTGCCAGAATCTGGTAAGGGAATGCAAAGATCACACTCTAGCAGATCTTATTTTCAAGAGGGGCAAAATAGAAATATATTCATTTAGCCCAGGTTTTTTATTTGCCTCCAGGGCCACTTGCCACCATAATTCTTTGTAGGCAATATTTTCTTCCCAAAGGCCTCCTCTTATATTTCTTTTTATTTGATCTAAGACAAAGAATTGGAATTTGGCCCCCACACATGTTTTAGTCAATCAATTATTGTTGAAACAGGAAGTGATTAATTAATTATTTATTCAGTAGCTTGTAGGTTGATTTGTACGTTTAAAATGGGATGGATAAACGATTGGGGCAAGTGGAAATTGTTTTTATATATAAGCACTTTAAAGTACAAGGCATTTTTATCTGATGAAGTCCATTTGGACGAAAATGCTGTAACTGTGAAGGTGTTCATTCTGTGTATTACTATTTCGTGGTTTTGTGTGTTAATAAAATTGGAGGATCTTTTCCAGCCTGCATTCATCCTCGCTTTCGTGTTTTTTGCTTTGGTTAGTGGAGTTTGGAGTTTGGAGCAGTACATTACAGTTTCTTGGTCGGTAGTGGTGATATGGAAGCGGAGACGCAGGGGAGAAGTAATGAGACAATGGATTCGGGGCAGTCTAGGAAGCTCATTGGCCAATTAAGTGAGCTCATAGACCTGCTAACGCCCCTTTGCAAATCTATGTTGAACCAGGAGGTGAAAGGAGCATGTGGTAATGATTACGGAAATGGAGATCAAGTGGCTAACGGTCAGAGAAGTAAGCGTAAGCGGGAATTGGATGGCGGTGAAAGAAATGCCCGAGAAGGAGATGAAATAAATGGTAGTAGTTTTAATCCCGCAGCTACACCCAGTATTTTATTTGGAGATACACAGGAAGGTGGTGTGTCGAGCGCTGAAAAGAAACAAACGGGTACAAGGCGCTCCTTACCAGGTACTGTTTGTCATAAAAAAACTGTTGATTTGAAAGACTGGTTGCAAGCACAATATAACTTTCAAATTTCTGGTAACAGATTACCCAATGGTAACAACATGGATTCTTACAATAAAAAGATGGACAATTTATATAAACTGTTGCATAAATATAAAAGTATTGTCATTGAAAATGCATATTTGGATGAATGCCTAAAACGTGATATTGTTCCTAAAGGTCTTAGGACCTGGAAATATCCGAATAATGTGCAAACTGGATCTATTTTTCATAAAGAACTGTTAGTTGTATTTAATACGTGTGGCTTGAACATTGTTAAATTGATTATAGAGGAGAATAATAAGAATTTAGAAAACCTACAAGCACAAATTGATTCTCTGGATGTTTCTATTAAGAATGATTTGATGTTTGAAATAGAAATGGAAAGACAAAAATATTTTAAACTAAAGGATGATGTTGACAATAAATGTAAGATTTTGGTGGATAGAAAAATGGATAAACTAAGAAGGGATATTCATGAATATGAAATTCAGGCTTGTTACCCAAAACCCCCATTTTATAGAAAACAGTATCATAATAATAATAATACTAATTACTATAATAAAAATAAAAAAGTGGTAGAAAACCACTACGAAAATGAGGAGGCGATGGAAACTAATGGAAATGAATATGATGTTGAATTTCCACCCCTCGATAGGTATGTAGAAGAGAGATGGGAAAATAATAGAAGTTATGGAAATTTTCAGAAACGAGGGGGGAGAAGGGGGAGGGGGAGACCATTTTATTAGGGACCCCCCACCCAAATGAGAATACACCTGAAATAGAGGTTGAAGATAATAAAAATACCCTTGAGGGGTTTACCATTTACAATTTCAGTAACATTGTGTTAGAAGTTGAGCACTTTAAACTTTTAGAGAAGGGTTTTAAATTTATCCCACTTACCCAAGGTAATTCAACTCAGACATTAATTGACATGAAACTTTTTCTTAGGAAAATGAATCTAGAATTGTTATTTCATAAGGAAGGGATAGGCACAAATAGTTTGGGAATAGGGAATGTTATTAATAACAAAAATCATTTAGTAAAAAAATCCACCTTCAACCCCCCGATTCACAACCAGTTGAAGAACTTTGAAGCTATTATGGAGAAGGAAATTAGGAAGAAGGAAAGAAATGTGAAATATAATAGGGTATACTATAATCTTAACCCTCAAGAATATAAGAAGTTGCAAGAGTTGAAAAATAATAAAGATGTAAGGGTAATGAAACCCGATAAGGGTGGGGGTATAGTTGTGATGGATGTAATTTTATATGAAGGAAAGATGAATGATATATTAAGAAACAAAGTTAAATACAGTACAGTCTCATTAAATGAAATTAATACAGCCTATCAACGTATTGATAACATTTTAGAAGATATGTTAAACGAAAACCTCTTTGATATGAAAACTTTCTCCTTTTTGAAAACAGAGAAGCCTATAATACCAGCCATCTTTGGTATACCAAAGATACACAAAAATAGTTTGGACCCCCCACTGAGACCTATTGTCTCAGCGGGTGGGTCCAAAACTAACTCTTTAGCCAAATATGTGGATCAAAAGGCCAAACATATATGGCTAGAAAAGGGAGCCATTTTGAAAGACTCCTGGGATTTATTGAGAGGGTTGAATAACAGTTTTTATAATGAAGAGTTGATTTTTGTCACTATAGATATTGTTGATCTATTTGGGTCCATACCTTATGAGGCTGGTATAAGAATGTTTGAAGAATAGATTTTTGGGGATAGTAAGTTGACTTTAGATGAAAAGGTAGTGTGCACAGGTTTAATGGACCTGGTGTTAAAAAATAATTATCTAACCTTTAACGGTGAATTTTTTAGACAGCTACAAGGTGTAGCAATGGGGGCAGCCTGTGCACCTACCTTTGCTAACTTAGTACTTGCAAATTGGGAGGAACGTTATGTATTGAGCTCCTCCTATGCTAAATTCTGGACTTTATATAAGAGGTTTCTTGATGACATCATAATTTTTTGGATAGGGGGTAAGGATGTTTTGGATGAATTTATCACATATATAGAAAAGACTACAGATTTTTTAAAATTTACTTATAATTATTCTGAAACTAATACTCAATACTTGGATGTGGAAATTACAAAAAGTGATAAAAGCTTTGAAACGTGTCTATAGAAAACCCACGTATGTGAATTCATTTTTACATTTCAAAAGTGCCCACCCAATATATTGCAAAAAAAACATAGTGAAAGGGCAATTCGTGAGGGGGTCTAGGATGACAAATAATGAGAGAAATTTTAAGGCAGAATGTGATTTGTTGGAAAAAATGTTCCTAGAAAGAGAATATCCACCTGAATTTATTAAAAATATCAGAATTGAAGTAGAAGAAGGGAGAAAAGGGAGGTTTGAACCTATTTTTGGTATGACTGGTGAGCAGAACAAAAAAGAAGAGGACAAAGAAGGAAATTTCCAAAAATCTTTGATTCTGGAATACAATTTATTGAATAAAAATATTAAAAATGCATTCCAAAAGGAATGGGAGAGATTTAGGGCCCTCACGGATTTGGATGGGTTGCCACAGGAGACACCAAGAATAGTATTTAAAAACACAACAAGTATAAAAGGGATTTTGGAAAATAATAATTATGGTAACAAGGGAAGCCAAATGGGAACTAGGGATAAACTTGGAACTTTCAAATGTGGCAAATGCAAACAATGTGAGCATATTATTAATAGAGAAAATGTTTTTTTGACCAGCAGGGGAAGGTGCATAACCAGTAAGGGGTATTATAATTGTGAATCTATAGGACTGGTGTACTTGGCTATTTGCATGGAATGTCCTTCATTTTACATAGGAAAGACAGAAAGGACATTAAAGAGACGCATTTATGAACACATGTATGATGGTAAAAAGGGAAAAGAAACAAATGCTATTTACAGGCACACTAAAACATGTGTGGGGGCCAAATTCCAATTCTTTGTCTTAGATCAAATAAAAAGAAATATAAGAGGAGGCCTTTGGGAAGAAAATATTGCCTACAAAGAATTATGGTGGCAAGTGGCCCTGGAGGCAAATAAAAAACCTGGGCTAAATGAATATATTTCTATTTTGCCCCTCTTGAAAATAAGATCTGCTAGAGTGTGATCTTTGCATTCCCTTACCAGATTCTGGCAGTAGGTGTCACCCTTGCTGTATTTTAAGCAACATTTGTATTAAGCATCCAGGTTAGAATAGTTTCATTAAATTTATTTAAAAGGATTTTTTAACGAATATTTTTAATATGTAATTTAGAATATTTAAACAGTCAACATTTTATAGGAGTTTTTAATGTATAAATAATATTTATTTATTTATTTATTTATTTAATAGTTTATTTATTTACTTATATACAAAGAATCAATTATTGTTGAAACAGGAAGTGATGAATTAATTATTTATTCAGTAGCTTGTAGGTTGATTTGTACGTTTAAAATGGGATGGATAAATGATTGGTGCAAGTGGAAATTGTTTTTATATATAAACACTTTAAAGTACAAGGCATTTTTATCTGATGAAGTCCATTTGAATGAAAACGCTGTAACTGTGAAGGCGTTCATTCTGTGTATTACTATTTCGTGGTTTTGTGTGTTAATAAAATTGGAGGATCTTTTCCAGCCTGCATTCGTCCTCGCTTTCGTGTTTTTTGCTTTGGTTTATAGAACATCATGTTACAGGTGGTTATAGATTTGTTTTCAACATATACATGCTAATATGTGTTTTCAAGTCCCAACTTTTCCAAGTCAGACAATAATTTATCCAAAATAACCTTCTCCATTATTTTTCTACAACATGAAAGTAAACTTATGGGTCTGTATGACTCTGGGTTTGTACTATTCCCTTTTCCTTTAAAGATCAGTTTTTAACAAGTGCATGTCTCCAGTCTTGAGGAATCTGTCCATACTTAAATGACCTAGTGAATAACAGATATAATGGTACTGAGAACACTTCATGCTGAAGTGTTCTCAGGTCATTGTTACTAACTCCGTCTCCTCCCAATGCTTTGTTTTTGTCCAGTTTGCATAGTGTTTTTCAATCTAATCTAATCTAATCTAATCCAATCTAATTTAATTTAATTATCAGAAGTTACTTGGATGTTCTTGGACAAATTATCAACCACTTTGTGGAGCCGAACTGCTTTGCAGTAGAGTTTGTAAATATATATGTTGCTTCTGAAAAATTTTAGAATCTACACACAGTTTATCAGTTTGTGTGTCTTTACTCCTACCGCATATTATGTATCTATAAAATGGTTTCCTGTTATACTCAGTATGTTTATTTAAATTTTTTTGAAATTCTTCTTGATCTTTTCACACACTACATTTAATTTGTCTGTCCAGCTTCTTTATTTCAGTTTTCAAAGTTACAGTTCACCACTTTCCCATTTCTTATATATTTTTTGTCCCTCATCTTAATCAAGCATCTTGTTCTTATGGAAATATATCCTCCTGATCTTGTGCGCCTAGATCATGATGTTGAACTTTTTTTATGTTTTGAATTCAAAAAATATCTCTTTCATAACTCACCACACTCCTTCTGCAGTTTTTCCACTAGATGCATTACTCCAATTACTTTTATAAAGTAACTTTCATATAGTCTCTTATTAATCTTCAATGCATTGGTTTAGATTTCAGTTTGGCAGAATTATCTAGCAGCAACTTAACCTTTACAACCCCCTGATCATTGCACATCAGTGGTAGTAAAATTTGACTTGAAGTAACAGTCATTTCCTTGGGAACTTAAGATATGCTCCACAGTGGCAGATCCAGGAATTTGCAAAAGGGAGGGCACAGTCTGGTTAGTTGACTACTGGGTGAAAGCGGAAAAGTGAGACACTGGGTTGGGTGGTTGTGAAAAGATTACCTTAAGAAGCTCTGACATCATGTGTAGAAAGACATCAATTTAAATTCAGTCACACATGATTTTGCTGTGGATATGGTATTAGAAACAGGCAATTCCTGTGCAGCACACAGCACATGTACAGATAGTACAAGTATTTTCACTGCATGCCTGGAAAAGATGACTGGTTGCACATACCAAGTCACATCATTCTCCTTCCATGTCATACTGGGCATATGCACTGTTATAAACTTGTGAAGTTCTATGGTAACAGCTTGCAGGTTTGTGCTCCCATACAGCTGTCTTGCCCACAGTGATTTTACATTGCTTAATAGGCCACGTCTTCTCCT
Organism: Protopterus annectens; assembly: GCF_019279795.1. Taxonomy (NCBI): domain Eukaryota; kingdom Metazoa; phylum Chordata; order Ceratodontiformes; family Protopteridae; genus Protopterus; species Protopterus annectens. The sequence goes on from NC_056728.1 coordinate 282,082,844, forward strand.
ACACATGGTCTACACATGACCCAGTGCTTATCTGTCTGACAAGTAGCAAATGTGCTATGGTATCTAGCTTCTTCCCTCACCTGAGATGGGTATGTCTACATCATGTACCCCACTCACACTACATCCCTGCACAACTCATTTGTGTAGTAACTTGCCTCACAATTAATTAGGACATTTAAGTTTCATACTGCATGCTAATACAAAACCAGCCATTTATTCTGTCAACTTTCTAAATGTACAACTGCAATGTAGTATGTATGTATGTGTATATATAATCAACTGCAGAACAAAGTTAGCATTCGATCTTGTATACAGAAACTAGCAGGTTATCCTGTTTACCACATTAATGCTGTAGCATGTATTGTAATAATGCAGTACTGGTCAACCCAGTATGAAACTCAAGCTCAGGTTAGATCTGTACCCTTAGTTACATATTAGTACTTCATTTTAGTCAAAGCAGTTAACCCTATTGCGAAAGCTTGCTTTCAGTATTCTAACACCTGAGATTAGAATGCAAGGGGGTGAACATAAACCCAAAAGCAATCATATAACAGCCTTGATTTGTTTTAATTGAGAACTGAAAGCCCACACAAGCAAAAAAAAAAAAAAAAAAGGCCTGATGAAGGAGGCAAGTGCTAGCTAATGCAGAGATAGCTGACATCAACTTTCGTTAGGCAGCTACTTCAGCTCAAACCCTTCCATTGTAACTGAAACAATTTGCATACTGATTCCCTTTCATAGCCCTTCAGATCCATAACAAGCCAGAATGGATTAACAAGCCAGACTGGAATAGTCAAAAAAGAGCTACATCTCGGGGTATGGGTGTGAAATATATAAAATTTATCATTTTCCCTAAAGATTGGAATCCAGGATTGTGTGCTTGGGAATGCAGGAAAAATAATTGATCCTTCTCCAGGCTTCATCAAGGAGCAAAATGTTTTTTATTTGTGCTGACATAGACAGAATCTGGGTTTTATACGACATCTTGGTTATGGCTGCCAGCAGTTGTACTTACACAAACAAGCAAACTTGGAAAAGGAGGCAAGATTGTCAAACTCATTTTGAAATTATACAGATAGGTGCTCCTACAGGGACATCAAATGTGTGTGTGTGTAGTATCTGATGTCAAAGAAGCAACTTGTCCTGAAATATACCAGCATGCCGGATTGTGGGGGTAAGCATCTCAAAAATGAGCATGGAGAGTGAAAGGAGAATAAAAAAAGTTAAAGATACAGTGATCAATGGTGCAAAGGAAACAGTGACATTTGGCATTCAGGTGAGGTTAGTGGCCCTTGCAAACAGGGTTTCAAGCTCTGCAGAGGTCAGCAGTAGTGTCATATGTGCTGGTAGCAGGATTTTCTTATCAAGGGTCAGTGCAAGATTGCAGCAGGAATGCAGCTGTATTGCTTTAGGAGTGGACAGACAGGCAGATGGATGGACAGCCAGATAGGAACCTAAGTAGAAAGTTAAAGGCAGAGTTTTAAAGATAAATCTTGTCTGGTGGTTAAGACAGCAAAGTTTGATCCATCTCCACTTGCTCATTTGAGATGTTTTGATCAAATTGGTTAACCTTATCCTGTGACCACCTACAAAAAAGCATTTCTGACATTTTCCATGTACTGCACAGAAATAAAAAGGTGAGTGTGCATTGCTAAATATTTCTCCATTAATATATTTTAGGAATAACAGCACTGCAAAAGAAAGGGCACGCCTACTATGTAAGAGAACTGCTCTGTCATTTTCAGTTTCGTGTCCAAAGGTGAGGCAGCTGTGCTGTTCTATGCCTCCTACCTGACATCACAACTACAACCACAATTACTTGGGAGACAATGGAAAGCAAGCAAACCAGAAATACAGAAGTATCAATTAACAGCTTGCCCTACAACAGATCCCATATGTTCCCTTGTACTGCTTTTCTGGGTTTCAGCAGAGAGTAAGAAAGGACAAAGTCAATTTTCTTTTTGATCTGTTATTAAGACACTGCTAAGACTGAGCCAAAATGTCCACTTTGCCGTATTCCCCATATAGTTATTATTGTACATTGAAATCTAACTAAATCTGTATAGTTAAGGTGACACTAAAGTAGATTGTACTTTCTATGGACTATTATTATCACGTTAGTTAGTCTCAACTGCTATGATTTAGGTGCAACACTATGATTTTTGGTCTCATATTTTACATTGCTTCTGTTAAGAATTATTGATTTTCTTCTGCAAAGATTGGCACTAAGTATATGTGATCTAGTATCTTCTCTTCCAAAAAATCCAAAGGCCTTCTATTCTAAAAAAAAAAAAACAACGTGCACCTCTTTTGAGCCCCCTGCTATGGTTTTCTTAAATGCTAGTGCTATGATTATTGATGTTCAAAGGTTGAGAGGTATGAGAAGCTGTGATTAAATCCACTAATTAATGTCACTCTTTGGAGATGACTATTCAAAAAAAGTATGTACTATGTAAATGTTCTCCAGATTCTAGATATTTAACACTAATTTCAGGCCTTTTCCCATATTTATGAGGCATTTTACAATGCGCTCTTACATAAAACTGTTCACTCCCTTGTTAGTAGTAAGGAATGCCGTTGAAACCTTAAATCATTATCCTGAAGATAACATGCTCTCAATTGCAGCCAACACTTTGGTGAAGGGGTGGTGGCATTCCAATAACCACACACATATATGTCAGCATCCATCACCTCACCAGCAGAGCTAAACATCATAATGAACCTTTTGGAACATATGAAAATACTGTCCCCCAAGGCAATTGGAATCGCATCACTGAACAAAGCACACCTACTTTTATATTTATTGTCATCCTCAAGACAACATTAAGATAGAAAGAGGAAAGGAACCAGAAAAATATGCCATTCTGAGCACGACAGCAAACAATTCACAAACTGCGTAAAGAATTCACTTACTGCATGCAGCGACCTGCCGCCAACTGCAGAGACAAGCACTCTGCTGAAGCAGAAGTAGCAAGTATCAGAAGCAGTTCCCTTTTAAAAAGTTTTACGGTCTGTGTACCTTACAAAACTAACCATGATGTCCTTATTTGTTGAGCTTATGAACAAAAGCTCTCCTCTCGTAAGCAGGTAACGTTGCCATAATAAGAAGGACCTCTGCAATGCAAAAATAAAAAATCAAAATATTTGCTGTTCATCTGACTGACAGTAATGGCCGTGTTTTTTGTTTTTTTTACTACTACTACAACATGAGTATCTGTTTGCACAGTTTTCAGGTTAATCTCTATTTTAAGAGGTGCTGAAGATTTCTTGTCGGTCACCTATCTGGGGGCTGTTTGGCTCTCATGTCTCTGTCGGTGGTGAAAATTGTTTGTGACAATCGCTTGATTTTAGCTACAAAAAGAACTCGGAGCGTTGTAGATTGTGTTTAACTCCAGCATGTGTAAATGCATGTTTTACTGATGAACAGATACTTCTACTGTTTACTGCTAGAATGTTCCCTTACTTCTTGCTAGGTTTCCACTATTATAACTTTTATCGGTTTATGATATCACAGCTTTCAACCTCTTAGCACAAAAAAATTGGACAAATAATGGGGGGACAAATTTTAAATATTGTTATAAACTTAGAGTTGCTAGAATAAAAGGTCTTTTGTTACCATGCATTTTTTGAAGGCTATAAAGTCTGAAACTCAAATGCCTGTCATTATTTAGTGAATCACTCCTCACAGATTTGCCCTAAAAATCCAGGAAACCACAAATGTTATGTGGAACAGACCAAAATATGAGGCAAAATCTGGACATTCTGTGAAAATCTAGGCAGCTGAGAGGTATATAATGCACATAGATAATATTTTGTGGATATTTTAATGTTGGTTGTCAGCCAAACGTTGAAAGGTGAATTCATATCTTTTGAGTGTACCTCATTATGAGGAACGGTTGTGTAAGTCTAAAATATCCATGTTTTAAGTGATATTCATAGTAAATAATAGTGGCTTGCATTAATTCATCAGCATAACTTTTTATAAGGGTAACATAAAAGTATTAGAGAACTGTACTTGATTTCCAAACCAGGGAGTTCGATGAGATCTTATTTTCCTGAAATAACATAATAGTCTGTGTTATTATATTGGTATAAGTATGCTTTAATTGTAGACATTAAGGAAAATATAATTTAATGATATGTTATCGCTCAGCTGTCCAGATTTTTGGTAGCTAGCCTAGTACAAATCCTGGCATTCTGTCACAAGGGTTGAAGCCAGGACTTTTTGGAACTAATAGTCAGTTTTCAGATGAGTATGTAGCCCTGCCCCCCACCAAGTGTAGGCATCCCTTTCATACACGCTGCTTTTTTTGGACAAGATAACTCAGTACTACATAAAAAAAAAACAGGAAGAAAAGAAGAAATCCCGAAATAACAGGCTTGTGCCAGCTCAATTTAATTGACTCCTACACCCCATGATACTTCGAAATATTCTAAATCCACTGCACAAAGTTTGAAATGAAGCGCGTAATATTAAGCTTTCAGACTGTGCAAATTATATACCACATCCATTTTATACTGCTCTGATTACCAAGTTGCACTAGAACATAAGAAGCCGTTTATGCTATAAGCGAGCCAAATGCAGCACTCTCTCAACTGTACCGCTTCTTTGGCGCCTTGAAAATAATTGCTACTTCAATGAAAATTAGCAGATTACCTCAATTGCAGATCATTACTCCCTCACACTGGAAGAGCATTCTGGTTTTGAACTGTCTTGAGCAGTCTGACGCATTCAAGGTAAATAATTAAGTTATTAACTTTTACTCATTATCAAGCTGTCACCAACATTCCTAAATTAGAATGGAGATGCAGTTGGAGGATCGTTTTAAAGAAAAGTCATCTGACTGCAACCTCCAATCATATCTCAGATGTACAGTATTAGGCGCGTTGTTGACAGGATGCATTTAAAAAAAAAAGTCTAAAAAGGGGGCGGAGCGTGCCCCTGCAGCCATGCCTAAATTCGCCACTACTCCATTTCCTCATAAGCTTGTTAACAATCTGAAACAATTGTTCCTGAATATAAGCTGTAAATAATTTCCTTAATAATTTTGTTAAATCAATATTATTCCAGCCTATTTGTGGTAAATGAAAGTCCCCAGCCACTATTATTTTTCCGTCCTGTATTTCATGCAAGAAATGTATGAATTCCTTCAGGTCATCAGCACTTGACTTTGATGGTCTATACACTCCAACAATCGTTATATGGTAGTGTCAGAGGGAATGTGGTAGTGTTACATATGAGTGTTGCAGTTATCTTTGCAGAACTATAGCAGTGGGTAAATATCGGGTTCCTGTCAGAACAATGAACGCTTGAAATGTCGAACATCATATGGTCGACACCGTATGATCGACATTTCAAGAGTTCGAAGGTTGAATTTAACAGTGTTGTACGGTGCAGAATGGGAGAATTTCCCTTTTATGCATTGAAGTGCGGTCTTGGAGTTGGTATATTTAAGTAGGGGGAATGGGGGAGTGCAGCCGGCCTCATGGGGGGGGTGCAGGGTGGCTTGCCCCCCTGCTCGCACTGTTAAGGTATGTTTTTCTTTCTTTTTTTTTTTTTATTATATATTCGGTCTTTCAAACTTCGACCATATGTTTTCGAACATATGGTATTCGAAGTTTTGAAAGTTCGAATATATGACATAGACTCTAATAATCTGCTGCTGTGATATACAGAACCTATGTATAACATGCCAGTAATCATACACAACCCTGCATCTGGAGAGATCTTCCATTCTCATTTGATATAAGGGGCTAATCTCCAAAATTTGCTTCTGAGCTGAAAAACATTAACAAGAAGTAGAGCAATCATAAATGCCATGCAAGGGACATTTTAACTATATTTATTTATTTTATTTTATTTTATTTTAAATTTGTTGACTGGGCTAGTCTAACTGGATATATGTCCATTTTCAGTAGAGGCCTGGGGAGAAAAGCTCCACTACAGCATTATTATAAAATTGTAACCAAAAAATAGTAAGAATACATATTTTAAAAAATTAATTTGATATAGATATAGATATATGTAAAATAATAGGGCAATGACCTGCCCTGTATACATATTAAATATTCATGTAAATCAATTACAGTCTCTGACTTCTTTTTCTCATTGGCATAGAAGATTAAGATGACTCATCTACAGGTCAGGTCACTATACTGGTGCCTGCACTATTCACCACTGTGGAATCCACTTTATACAGGGGACCCACATAAGTCTTCTAGCAGGCATTTTTGGTGACTTCTGTACATCAGGTACTGAAATATTTTGCTGTTTTTAGAGTATCACCTGGGAGCACTTCCACTCTCAATGCATTCAGAAGCCATAGCCATGGTGCAGTCACAATCCAGAGAAACTTCTACACACATTGCTATTGACAATAAGTGACATGCATCTTCATGCACCTTATTAGAGTGACCATAGCTTAGTGTGAATATACATGGATGTTGTAAGGTAGTATAATGGTGTGAGCTGTGGCATGTAATGAGTTTACCGCAGCACAGTAACTATGCATGTTTCCATTAATGCACTTTAGCATCTTTACAAGCCATAGTATTATATTTGTTTTGTCAACATCACCACTGGGGTCATTTACCTGCCCTCACATGTGCTCTGTACATTGTAGATTCTCACTCAAGTGCATGATGGAGAACAAGCCTCATGATACTGCTTTGGGTAGATGCACAATGAGAATAAGGTGGGAATCAGAAACATTTGCACTAAATAGGCTTATTAGCATAATGCCCATGCTAGGAACTTCAAAACTGAGTGATAAAAAACAGCTGGTGCCATTAGTGCGCTCATCATACAATGGAGTTTTGCTGTAGAGCAACCTGTAGAGTGATTAGGACACTGTGGAGGCTGAAAGTCCTGTCACTTAGACAACCATCAAGTGAGGTAAATAACTGAGGAGGGGTATTATATTTACTGCGTTTTATGTATGCTGTAGTTGTCTGTTGTCTTTTTATTTTTTTCAAAAACATTTCTATTTTGTTTTCACCACAAACACACAGAAATGTACATATAAAAAATACAATAAAACAATAACAAAACTATTTACAATATTTACATTCATCCATGATAAACAATAATTTTATCCATGAGAAGTTATCAGTATTTGTTCAAAAGGTTTTCCAATTTTTGTCATGCTGTTTTTATGAGTAATGTTATGAGTTCTATAACAAATGGTTTGCAGTTCTTTTTTAAAAATAACTTTTGCAAAATTGATAAAATCTTTAAACATCAAATCTCGTTCACTTTTCCAGTTCAAAGTAATAACTTTTCTGGCAATTGCAAGAATTGACCAGAGTAACTGAATCTGAAATGTAAGTATTACATTAGGTATAAGAACATTGAATAGGATTACTGAGTTAGAAATATGACAGTTATCAAACCATAAAGCATTTACAAAATATCTGAAGTCTTTCCAGTAGTGAACAACATTTCTACATTCAATGAACATGTAAACCCAGTTGGCCTCTAGTAATTCATCACATTTCCAACATTTACTTTCACTGTTTTTGAGTATAAGATTTATTTTATGTGGAGTATAGAAACTCATATTCATACATTTCCATCTATGCAATCTCCAGTATAATGAAGAAGAGGTACCATACGTAGAATTCAATAACATTTTTTTTGGATTAATCAGATATTTGTTCCTCATTAACAGTGGTGGCTGGTGACTTTAAATCAAAGGGGGGCTGCAGGAGACAGCTGAATGGGTGGGGTCAATGGGAATGGGTGTAGCCAATTAGAAAAGGGAGGAGCTATGCTCAAAACCACAAAAACTGTAACTTTAATTAAATACGCTGCCCTGGATGTCAAACCATCATTATGAGAGTCCAATCAAGATAAAATGAAGTGTAGAAGAAAAAAAAATTCAATCCATTGGCTGCATGACAGCTTGCTTAATAGCTATATGGAAACAAAAAGGTTGTGAAGCATGAAATAATAAATTACTTTTCAAATACATTACTGGAATGCCAGTCAAAATCAAGTATAAGAAAAACAAGCAGCACTCATCTCAAACCACTTCTCCTTGCACTCCAGTTCTAATTATAATTTATATTCAGCTTTATTAAAGTACCAGGTAACATGCTGAAAGTAGCAATCTCTGTGATACCCCCATTTGTAAAAATGTTTCTTATCCAAAAAAGACCTGCTGCCTGACAACAACTATCTACTTGTTTCACGGGGAAAAAATGATCAAAGTAAAAAATGAAAAGCAAACAAGAAAGAAGCTCAACATACATTGCTTAAAGGATTACTGCACAGAATATGGACCACACATGATAGATTGACATTCTATTTAGTTTGCAGGTAAAGCCTGTAATGAGCTTCTTAAAATAATGTAATCCTGTCCTTTATTACAAATACTGTTATATGCATTTCAATACCCAAGGCTTATACTTTATCTAGTTATGTAGGTATTCTCTGCATGGCAACAACAGAAAGGTTTTCAATGTTGACACTTCTTTAACAGTATGCTTATTAAGACTTACTTGCATCTTACAATCTCAGACAAGCTTACCCGATGGTCATTAAAGCATTGCTACTTAAACACAGAGCATCAGGCACTTTCTGAATAATAATAAGCATAAATCAACAGTATAAAAATATGACAGAAACTAGAACATTCTGCAAAATCAAGGACAGATGAAAAGCCACTGTAGTACTTGTGTCTACCTTGGATGGGGGGATAGTCTGCACATTTACACTGCATAACTGCTCCTTGCCTTGCTTGGACACATCCAGAGTCACTACATGGGGGAGTGGGGTGCAACAAGTATGTCACAATTTGAAATGTCTCTGGCTGACTGCAATGGCCCTGACATATTTGTCATACCTCTCAACCTCAGTGCAAGAAATCTGGACGAAGTCATACATAGAAGTGGGACAAAGGCCCAAAAATAAGGACAATTTTTAAATATTGCTCTTATAAACTTAGAAAGATAATAGAATAGTAGGTCTAGCATTAGTATGAATTTTCTGAAGGGTATGAAATCTGAAACTAAAATGTCAGTCATTATTTTCTAACTTCAGTCTTTAATGATGTGCCACTTCTTCTTCTTCTTTCGGCTTTTCCCGGTTAGGGGTCGCTACAGTGGATCACCTGTCCGCTCATGATTGGCAGTGAAGTCTTACAGTGTCGAGTTGCCAGCCCGGCACCCAACCTTCCACGGAAGGCACACACACGCACACACTCACACCTAGGGCCAATTTGGAGTGTCCAATCCACCTACAGCATGTTTTTGGGATGTGGGAGGAAACCGGAGCACCCGGAGGAAACCCACACGACCACAGGGAGGACATGCAGACTCCACACAGAAGGCACCCCAGCTAATGATGTGCCACTAATTTGCCAAAAAAACACAATTTTATGAAAAATGGACCAAAAATGTGATGCAAAAATATAAAATAGCCACACAATATAGCTGGGAACCTGTCAAAGAAGGGACACTTTTTAATATTAGTACTGCTAACTTGAGCAGCTGACAAAATAAAAGAATCTACATGCATTTCTAAAATAAAAGTAATCTATAACTGATTATTACAGTTATTTATTAATTGTAAACCCTCTATGTTTTCTTCCAAAACTGCCATTTTGCAGAGGGATTATTAAGGGAAGAGCAACATTTTGAGCCAAAATCGGGGACAGTTGAGAGGTTTGGATATGCCTAATACAAGCTCTCTATAACTCCTTTAGCTTATCTCTCACTAAACCCACTTTACAATTCCTAGAGCTATGCTCCCACAACTCAGATTTGTAAATAATGTAAATATTGTGAATAGTTCCCTACTTCAAATTTGTGTATGTAAAGCAAGCATATTCAAAAATCCTCACTATTTGCAACTGTCTTTCACATCCAACACTTAAGTGCCCTTGCTCTAATGAAACTGTATAACCCTTTACTTCTCTCTCAATGAATTCTGTTAACTATTCTTGTTGAAAATGATGAATTGTAACTGCTGTAAACAATGTTATCTTGTATACTCCTGCATTTCTTGTAACTGAATTTGTATAATGCAGTCTTAGAGCTTTTCTCCCTGGGCCTCCACTGAAAATGGGTCATGTTGGCCCAGTTGACTTCCCCGGTAATCAAACAGAAAATAAATAAATAAAATAAATAAATAATTCTATAAAGCAATTTATTTGCACGTACCTCTCAACCTGTTAATGCAGGAAATCTGGACAAGGCCAAATATATTAGGGGAACATATAAACAGTACTAAAAATTGCTCTTGTATAAACCGAGACAGTTCATAGAATAACAGGTCTTGCTTTAGCATGCATTTTTCTGAAGGTTTTGAAGTCTGAAACTTAGTGTCTGTCTTTATTTAGTGACTTCATTCCTAAATGATTTGACAGAAAACCACAAATTTTATGAGGAACAAACCAAAAATAAGAAGCAAAAATCTATTAATTCTGCAAAAATCTGGACAGTTGAGAGGTATAGTTCAGCCGGGGCTGTCTTTGAGTTTGCTGCCCTTCCCCCCCTCACAAAATCATGGTCGAATGGAGCTTCCCCCCTAAAGCCATTCCAATGAACCATTACTTGGCTATTTCACCCCATTTACCATAAACACTAATGTGCATACTGCTTTACTTCTGCGATGATTTGAACTTCATTTGAAAGTTTTATTTTGCATTTTACAGTGCAAAACAATGTAGTCTCACAATGAAAACAGACTTAGCATTAAAACTTCTCTGCCCTTGAAAACTCACATTTACTGAAACAGCATTGAAACCCACATTCAAAGAAAATACATTTTGCCAGTGGCAGATAAAGATTAACTTTGGGTTTGGGCTGTTTTCAAATCACAGGCCCCTTGCACACAAAACATACACATGCTCTTTCATACACCTTCCTGATTGTATTAAATTATATTCCTTGTACAATACAGTACAGTTTTAGAGGGTGTTTTAAATTTATTGTTTTGAAATTTTTCCAGCAAACATTGAAACAAAATGCATGCAGCAGTAATGACAAAACTGCCCAATTCAGAACATTTCCATCATAAAAGTCTACTCAAACGCCTACAGTCCACTAGTATCAGTACATATGCACAATCTCTGAAGAAGTAAAAGTCATCTAAATAATTCCACATTAAAGAGATCTGTAACTAATGAAGAAGTTGCTGCTAGCAAACAACTTTGTATGTCATTGTTTCATCTACAAATAAAGTGCCTGTTGCCCTTGAGGAATAAATTGCCTATCTTACACTTAAAACATGACAAGCTAGCAATATTGCAATAGGGAATGGATGGCAAACTGATAACAGGTTCATAGTTACTAGGTATCTTCACCAAAAAGGAGTGCAGCATCCACCTCCTTTGCAACACAGTACAGTATCAGCAATGCATCTATCTACTGTGGGAGTAGAACCCAAAGTCTTCTGCATCAAAAGCAAGTATACTACCTTTTGTGCTATTAACAATGCAAGCAGACTCAGCATAAGCAGCACTAAACTTTTGCTCCCCTGCAGCTCTCAGCTCCTTGTAAAATCTACTCACTCAGCTGTATCTCTGAACTTTGCAGCACAAATAAATCTGGAAAAAGACAAAGTTTATTGGAGGGGGCAAAAGCCCCAAAACCAGGGACACATTTTAAACATTGCTTGTATAATTTTGGAAAGTTGCTAGAATAAAATGCTGTGTTACCACCATATATTTCACTGCCAAGCCTTAAAGCTCGGACCCTGTGCAAAACAGTCAGAGCAACATACCACTATGCCAAATCAGCTGTTTTGTGAAAGGGGAAGACGGAAACTTAAATGGCTACCATTTAGTGAATTCAGTTCTCACCATAGCACAGCTGTCAACCTCTTAGCACAAAACACCTGAACAAAGCCAATAATGGGTGAATACAGCCTCCAAACATTCAGTGAATTCAGTTCTCACCATAGCTCTCAACCTCTTAGCAAAAAACACCCGGACAAAGCCAGTAATGGGGGAATACAGCCCGTAAACATAATCAATTAATTCAGTTCTTACCATAGCTCTCAACCTTAGCACAAAAAACCTGGACAAAGCCAATAATGGGGGATACAGTCCCAAAAATAGGGACAAATTTCAAATATCCATCTTATACACTTAGAAAATTGCTAGAATAAAAGCTTTTGTGTTACCATGTACTTTCTGAAGAATATGTAGACTGATATTCAAATGCGTGTCATTTTTAACATTTGTTAACCAGGAAAGTTTGACTTGGAACAAAAGCTAACTTTTAGCAGAGGCCCAGGGAGAAACACTCCAGACAGACACATGTCTTTGTAAGATGGGAGGACACTAGAGGAAGCCCACACAAACACAAGGAGGGCATGCAGACTCCACACAGAAGGTAAATCACCCCAACCAAGAATTAAACCAGAAAACGTGTAGCTGTCAGGCAACAATGCTACCACTGCACCAATGCATTACTGACTTTGCACGGACACAAAAATACAGAAACCACAGATTTTATGGGGAATAGAACAAGTATGAGGGAAAAATCTACATTTTTTTTTTACAAATGGTGGTGGGTAGGGAATTCAGGCTCTTGCCACCTGGGCCCAAGGTACAGGGTTCAGGCATGTTCTCTACCCACCACCATATAGCACTTGGGGCATTACACACACACACACACACACACACACACACACACACACACACACACACACACACACCTGCAATAATCATCTCAGCTGTCTCTGTAGCAGCATCCAAGTATAGGCTGTCCCCCTCTGTTCACGAACTGCACCAGCTTCTAGCTCTAAAATAAAAACACCCAGGCAGAGAGTAAACTGCAACAATCCACAGCTGTTTGCACACCCAGAGAGTAATCCACAGCAGCAGCTGAGTATCAGCTGTCTCTGTTTGCGCTGGAATGCTCACTTCCGGTTTCCTGTGTTCTGTTTGAATGTACCAAGACTGCTGACCTTGCAGTCCGATCCCCTTCCAGACTTCTGGAGCATCAGCAGTCTGCTGCCTTTTTCCAGAATCCAGACTGGGAAAAAGCAGCAGTCCGGATTCACTTTCCATGTGCAGGTTAGGAGGATTAGGACTGTACTATTGTGGTTCACAGCTGGGCGGGCTGCAGTCCTGCAGTCCAATAGCACAAGCCGCCACTGTCCATTAATCTTTACATAGTAATTCCAAAAATCTGAGTCAAACTTTAGAGTGTCTTCTCTTAGTATCTTATAGATAGGTGAGATATTTAATTTTTGATTATCTGTCTTTTCAAGACACCTAATAAAAAGCTGAATCAAACTAGGCATAGATTCAGTCTCTAGGTTGATTGATACTCTCATTTTGTTTTCTATAAACTGCCATAATGAGTGTATAAACAACCAACTGTTTTGACTATTATCAAAACTACATAAAAGAGAGTTTAGTGGTTTAATACTCTTATTTTCAATAAAGTGATGCCAGAATATCAAGTTATTTTCCATTAATTTTTGAATCGCATTGATGTTGAAAGAATCTAGGTAATCAGGGGAGTATGCTACAGGGAATATAAAAAATAGAAATTGTTTAATGTTGTAATTACAATCAATTATATTTTTAAAGTTATTAAATATTTGATTAATGCCATAAGAAAAATGATCAAACTTCTTATTAAATAAACAAAATTCATGTAAAAGCCAATGAACTCTACTTGTTCCATATTGTTCCTTACATTGATTTTCTATAGTTCTGGCATAAGTTATATTAATCTCGTATTGTTTTCCAGCCAGATGAATAGGTAGATGTGATCCAATGTAATACTACATTACTTATAACTGATTTGGAATAAAGATCTAAGCTAGGGAATGCTATCCAATTACTGTTCCAACCTCTAATGAGCCTAGGTTTTAAGCGGAACCATAAAAATTTAACTAGCATGGAATCTAATTTTTTAAATAAGTTTTTGAGAGGGGGTAGTATCAATGACTGTATATAAAACAAAATTTTAGGTAAAATTATCATTTTAATTAAAGACAGCCTATCCTCCATTGTGAAGAACATTTTATTCCATCTTTTGATTAGTTCACTAATTATGGCTATTAAATGATTGTAGTTTAGCTTAACAGACTCTTTCCACATGTACTCTTTATACTGACACCCAAATATTCTAATACATCATTCTCCCAATTAAACAGGCTATTCTCTCTTAGGTTTTTATTGATCTTTTTTTAATTAGTAATGTTTTGGATTTATTATGATTAAATTTACGCCCTGAAATTCTTTCAAACTTACTTAAGGTATTTATAACATCATGCAAAGAACTATCAATATCACCCAATGTTAACAACATATCATTAGCAAATAATTGTATATTAGGACAATAGTCCTTATTAATTTGAAATCCTTTTATATTTTGCTTGTTTCTGATATATGTAGCAAAAGTTTCCAATGAAAGAGCAAACAATAATGGTGACAAAGGACAACCTTGTCTAGTTCCCTTGAAGATTTCTAGTGGTGAAGAAAGACATGATACAATTTTCACATACGCTTGTGCCCCACTATAAATTTTCATTAGTAAGTTGACAAAATCTGAGGAGAATTCAAAACCAATCAGAATTCTTTGTAGACAAGACCAACTAATAGAATCAAAAGCCTTTTCTATGTCTAGGCTGATAATAGTCGTTTTTTGTATTTGCATGCTATGTCTACTAATGATAGTAATTTAATAATGTTATCTTGCACTTTTCTATGAAGAATGAACCCTGTCTGATCATTATATATTAGATTAGGTAATATTTTCTTTATCCTGTTAGCTAATATTGTCATGAAAATTTCATAATCAGTGTTTAGTAATGAAATTGGCCTACATGAATCACAAGATTTGGGGTCCTTACTTTGTTTTAATATGGAGGAGATAATTGAGTATTTCCATGATGGGTGTTATACATATTTGCTTAACCATAGTAAAGGCTCTCATCATTTTCTTTATTATATACTAAGGAAAAATCTTGTATAGTTCATGAATTATTCTATCCAGTCCTGGAGCTTTATTATCTTTTACATTTTTATTTGCCCTTTCACTTCTGTTAGTGTTATTTGTTTATTTAATATGTTATTTTGTTACATTGACACCATAGTAGTTATATTTTTCTTGAATAAAACTATTTATTACATTATCTGTCTCCAAACATGTTGTGTTATTATTTATATCTTTATAGTAGTTTTTGAACACTTCTAATATGCCCATTAAGTTAGATGTGCTCTTAACCGAACCATCACTTTTATATTTAATCTCATTAATAAGATTTTGATTGTTTATTTTTTGGATCTTACCGCTATTTTATGTAGATATTTGGGATTTACAGCATAAAATTGTAATTTCAATTTTTCCAGGTTTATAGCTACCTTATGATTCAGAACTTCTAAATATTTTTTATTTAACTTAGTAATATCATTATGTGCTACTTTATTTGGTTTTGCATCCATTTTTATCTTGAATTGCTTTTTTGTAAGTCTAAAAGTTCTTTGTCCCACTTTCTCCTTTTTTTAAGGTACCAAGATTTTATTCTACTATAGATATATATATATATATATATATATATATATATATATATATATATATATATATATAAAAACTTTAAAGGTGTCCCATAATATAGTATCAGTCACTTCACCATTATCATTTGTTTCCATAAACATGTCTATTTATTTCATTATCCATTCCTTAAAGGCATTTAACTTAGTTATATAAGCAGGAATTCTCTGTAGAGCTCTTAAATCATCTGTATGTATAGTTAATGTAAAGTTTATAGCATTATGGTCCGAAAGTAGACAAGTCATTACAGATACACCACTTATTTTAGAGTATATATTATTTGATACAAAGACCTTATCAATGGTTGTTTGTTTACCAAACCGATATGAATAGTGAGTATAGAAATATGAATAATGTTCTCTTAGACCATGTATATCTTTAAGGTTCATCTGGTTTGTAAAGTCATTTAACTTGTTGGCTTGAGATGTTAGTTTTATTTTACCATTTTTACAAGTATCATTGCCTGATAATAGGCAGTTAAAATCACCTGTTGCTATAATTTCCCCTTTTGCATTTAAAGTAATCAGGTCCAGATGTTTGTCAACATATTTAGTACTTAGTCCTGGTATCCAGTATGTATTAATCAAAGTATAATACTTCTTATTGATTTCCAAAATAACCATGCTTAGCATCCCATCTTTATCTAACATTGTATCTATAATTCTTGGCATAGTATAAGTATTTTTACATAGAATAAGAGCGCCCCTTCTCTTAGTCTTAAAACATGAATCAGCCAGAATGGTATAGCCATTGAATAAGTATTTTTGTAGATTTGTTTTAATAGATGGGTTTCCTGTAAAAAGATGATCTGGGCTTTATGCATTTTGATATATTTAAGCAAACCAGCTCTTTTGACATTATTGTTCAAACAATTGATATTTAATGAAAAACATTTATAAGCCATTGACTATAATGTGTATGTTATTACTAACTGAAAGACCTTTCTTTCACGTCGACTTGAAATCTACTGAAAACTTACTTTTCATGGATGCATAACATGTATTAAGCACTACTTTCAAAATCCCAAAACTATTTACAAACACATACATGAAACATAAAGTTTCTGGTTTAGTTAAACACTTGACTAAACCATCCATCCACCACCTCTCCAATACCAAACAACACAATTTATCCATCTCTGCTTAGAATATAGTATAAAAACAAAAAATAAAAGCATTATGAAAGCAACTAAAGAAATATGAATTCATGAAATATACTTTAGAATGAGAGCATGACATCCGCAGTGGTGCAGCAGTAGCATTGTTGCCTCACAGCAACAGGTTCTTCCGTTCGATTTCCGGCTGGAGTGCGGGGAGTGCCTTCTGTGTGGAGTCTGCATGTCCTCCCCGCGGTTGGGTGGGCATTTGAAAGACATGCGTAAATGGGCATGCCTTCACTGAAGGTTGGACGTCGAACTGGCACCTTGGCGTTCGTGAAAATCCACTGCCAATCATTAGCGGGCCGGAGTTCCGCTGTGGCGAGCCCTAACTGGGAAAAGCCAAAAGACAGGCAACAAACAACTTTAGAATGAGAGTGTCCAATATATCTGAAGATATATGAATATGCCGCATATGATAATAGCACCTCTAATACGTAGATATGTCAGAAATACACATCAGATCAAAATATGTATAAACATTAGAAGCTGAATATTAAGAAGATTGTCATTATCGCCAAGACTTTTCAAGAAACATCAGATAATGTAATCATTTTGTCACTCATCTATCTAACATTTTTCATGTAAGGATCTGTTGAATATATATATATATATATATATATATATATATATATATATATATATATATTTATATATATGGATCTCCTTCATTTGATCAAAAAACCATTTGACCTAAACCCATTTGATCGAAATTTCATTTGATCAAAAACCAGTATTCAACACAAATAACAGGGATTTGTCCCCCTTTCCAATGTCGTGCGACCCCAAATTTGGTATATATAGTTTGGGGGGGCGTGGGGGCACAGCCCCTCACATTGTGGGGTGTAGGGAGCCAAGCCCCCCACCTATTTTTATTTAAAATCTGTACTTTTTGGTTTATTTTCTTCTTTTAAAGGAAACAAGGTGGGGGGCTTTGACCCCACACCCCCCCAATGTGGAGGGCTGCACCCCCAACTATATATACCAACTCCAGGGTCGCACAACATTGGGGAGGGGGGACAAATCCCAGTTTTATGCCTTGAATACTGGTTTTTGATCAAATGAAATTTCGATCAAATGGGTTTAGGTCAAATGGTCTTTCGATCAAATGAAGTAGACCCATATATATATATATATATATATATATATATATATATATATATATATATATATATATATATACATATATATATAAAACACTTATTACAACATAACTATTATATTTTGCAATTATACACATATTACTCATATGTATTAACAATATCTATGTTGACGTCTTTCATCAGGAAGGGGGGAGAGAGAGAGAGAGAGAGAGGGAAAAAAAGGGCTTCACAAACCTCTGTTTAGTTCTTAAAGGTTTAGTTATATAACATAAGTCTGATGTTAATATGCATAATGAGTTTTCTAATGCAGCTCCTAGCTCACTTGATGTCATTTAGTTACTAATAGTGTCATTAAATCTGCAGAATGCATGCATCTATAAGAGAACATAGGCATTTTGAAAGGAGTTAAACACTTTTATCAGAACTAATTATTTACCATTTAAAGTATCTAGTGAAGAACAGAATTTCAAGAAAAAATAATTCTAAGTACAACCATTTAACAAGTTCAAAGGGTCAAATTAAGTCATCACTGTTGTTTCCTCAAGCTGCAGCTTCATAAACTTGTTAAAAAGGATCTAAATAGGCTCATGCACAACAGAAGTTGTCTCTAGTGAAGAAAAAAGCATTTTCATTGGGAAATTCAGATCTTGAAGCTTTTAGAGTTTACAGAAAGCAGAAAAAAAAACACTCAAGCTGCCTTGTCAGTGCATGTCAAAAATCTCCACAATGAGAACAGTCACACAGACTATCAGTTTCCTCACAAAACATCAACACTATGAAAAAAATAACCCTTTCATATAAAAACAGCCATTTGGAAGTAACAACAGCTGCCTCAAATCAGAAATCATATTATAACATTTCAATCATTTACCCACCAGTTAACCAGGCCAGAGAGAGAGAAAAAAGGGAACCTAGTATATATATATATATATATATATATATATATATATATATATATATATATATATATATATATATATATAATTTATATTTAGCTATCTATAAAACACCATTAATGTACTGTATTAATGTTTAAATGTATCTAAACAAAGAGTCTAAAATGGAATACATGCATATGGTCGAAGACACCATCTCCGAACTTTACATTCTCCTTATCTACATGTCAAAACTCACAGGGGTGAACGGTCGGAATGTCGAGCATTTCTGGTTGCTCAACCACCACAACAAGCGTTACCATGGGTCGAGAAGGGGGGGGGGGATATTAGCCTGGCTGACATTCAGTGTTCATGGACTGGGGTTTGAAAATTCTACATTTTGCAAACTGGGGTCACTGCCTTCGACATTTAGGATGTTGGACAACTAATGTTCGCCTAAATGCTTGTATTATGTCTAAAACATCTAGTTAGAAACACTAATCAGAAACACCTTGTTACCCCACCACTGACCCACTAGAAAGAATGCACTTTAGTATTAAGTCAAATTATACTTTTACTGAAGAATTAGAAGTCATACATCATTTGTAATTTAAAAGGGAAAAGTATGTAAAGTACTTATAATGGGGAAAAGAGATAAAAGGAACATTGGTAACAAAAAGAATAGGAAGAAAGAAGAGAGACAGAGAGAAAGAGAGAATGTTATTTAATACTTAGCACTATATGTAATTAGAAGAAGTAGATACAGAAAGGAAGAGAGAAAGTTAATAATAAAAATGATTCACGTTACCTTACAGCATAGAGACTTTCTAGAATCAAATATATTATGATTTATAAAACAAAGCATTTAAAATTAGAAGGAATTTATTCATTTGTCCTTTAGTTTTTTTATTTTTGTTTGCTTCTTCCATTTTTTGTTGCCTGTCTCTTCAAACTCTGGGATGACCACTCCAGTTCTTCTATGCCCGACAGTATTTTCTTCTTTTGGATAAATTTTACTGATTCTTGTAGGGAATCAAAGATCTTCACTTCTTCTGGCAAGGTGATTTTTATACTTGCAGGAAAAAGAATTTGAGCTTTAATATTGGGTTTTTTTGAAGGACTTAATTAGAGGAACACACTCCTTTCTTCTGGATATAACTGTAGTCATTGTCAAAATTAATAACTTTTTCATCCATCTTGTTAGGGGAATTAGTCCAAGCTGATTTCAGCACTAAGTCATTGGGCAGGATTCACGAAGCCTCTGTGTAAGAGTTATAACTCTTACACGGAGGCTGCAGTTAAACGGAGTGATGTCAGCATGCTCTGCATATTCATGAGAGCATGCTGAATCACACCTAAGGCTAACACGGTCCGTGTAAGACAGTAGGGGGTGTGTCCGTAGGCCGAGCCCTGCAAGCGGACATGCTCCCAGAAGAGTAAAAGTGCTCAAAGTAAACACCCATGACAGAGTCCATGGAAATGTGAATAAACACAACACAACACATGCCCCCACAGACTACGAACATAAAATGTACAAATGAACATCTTATAATTTTTTTTAAATTGTAAAGATGTTTGCCCGTGAGTGCGCTCGTTTGCACGGGCGTGCCCGTAGCGCAGCCACAGTTAGCAGTCAGTGGGAAAGCATATAAGAACTAAATATGCAAAGTAAGCCAAAATGCAATAGCATAGCGGTAGAGACGTCAGCTGAAGAGCAGGCATCCATGGTTCGTGCCCCCACAACATCAATTTTTTTTTTAGTAAAATAAGCACGAAACAAGTCCCTGACAAATATGTACACATATAAAATCACAATTTATGTAAAATGTAATGAAATAGTCCATTTATTTTGAAGAAATGTGAGGTAACAAAACAATAGAAAATGCCAGATGTGACTATAGCTGAGCTACAGTTTAACAAGGTGAGTGCATCTGCCCGTAGCTGAGCAGTGGTTTAACAGGTGCAAAATGAGTGCCCGTAGCTGAGCAGTGGTTTAACAGGTGCAAAATGAGTGCCTGTAGCTGAGCAGTGATTTAACAGGTGCAAAATGGGTGCCCATAGCTGAGCAGTGGTTTCACACGCTGAAACTGTGTGACCCTAGCTGAGCTGAGCTGAGCGTAATATGCGTGCTGACAGCCAAATGAGGCGTGAACCAGCGCACCCCCTTTGCACGGAGCTGCGCACCGCGCCAACAAGCTAACCGACGGGCAATGTTGAGCAAGCTGTAACAAAACTGCCTTTACACAGACACACCCCCTAGCCTGTCTAGACAGTCATAAAATATAAAAAGCAGTGGCCAGGTTCGAACCCATGATACCATGCACCATAGTCTAGGTACTGAACCACTAAGCCACAACAGCTGCACTCAGAACTGCAGTAATAGCAAATATATAGGAATGAATAGAAAGTGGAGCATGACAAAGCAGGTTTTGTGAAGTGGATACAATTCCAAAATGGCCAATCACAGATAAGTGCGGGAAAAACGGCATATATAAGCCCCATAGGCGGGAATACACAGCATAAATGATTGTAGAACTGACTTGCAGCCAGAATGTCAGGTGTAGGTGAGGGTAGTTGCTTTCGAGCACAGAGGTGGGGCATTGAGGAGTCCAGATACATGGTCTGGCTCCTAGTCCACAATCATGAGGCCCAACTCATGCAGGGCCAGGTCCTGTGGGGAGCATATAGGGCTGAGGCGTGGGACCGGTTGGCTCACGATCTCACCAGTGCCACAGGGATTCCAAGGACTGGTGAGCAGGTCCGTCACCACCATGCGGACCTGAAGAGACGCTAGCAGGACCAATTGAAACTTTGGATCCAGGAGGCCCGGCAAATGCCCAGCGCCCCACTACTGAGTAAGTTACATTTAATTATGTATGTAAGAAATTAAATTAGCTGATATTATGGAGATGTGTATTCCAATATTACTTCATTTATATTACAGCTGCAGGTGTCCGTTCTGCGAACCGCAGAGCCTATGGCGATAGGCTGGTGCGGTTGCGCCACCAGGCAGGTCAGTAATCCACTCCCAGTAACTGTAAAGAAATATCAAAGTATGACAGTTAGCAAAAGAGTGCAGTGTAGTCACTAAGTAATAAAATGTGCAAGTAACAGTGTAAAAGTGTTTGCAAGTATTGCTTGATTAGAAAAGTGTGTTGCAGTCTGTAATCCAAACAGAAAAATGAAAATGTCTGAAATAAAGTCTGAAATAAAGATGCCCCACCTATAATATAATAGTACACAACCTGCAGCAGGCTGAAAAGTACAGCTGCAGAAGATGAGCAAATCACATGTGTGAAATATATCCCTGTTGAAATACTGAAACATGACAGAAGTGAGACTGCTGGAAAGGATTGTAATAACTACAGGTAAAACATGTCAATAAAGCCTAGACGTAAGTACCATCCTGAATAGTAAAATGAAAACAAGTGAGAGAGTGTGAGAAAGAGTTATGAATCCACCAATAAAGTAGTAAGAACCCCTGAATAAATTATACTGCAGTCAGTACAGAATGAAATGAATGTGACAAGTAGAACCAAACTGTGAAATGTGTCCAAAGTGTTGCTGCAGCTGGAATGTGTATCCCAAAATCTGGATATGTTGCTCTCAGTCTGCAATATACAGATAGTATAATTGTCTGAAATATCAAACATCCACAGTTGTCTATAGCTATATAAAGCAAATGTAGCAGGATGATGTAGCTGAACAAAGCCAGATATGAACGTGTATGAATAACAATAAAATGCATATTGATGTAGCAGTAACAGTCCTATCACCAAATTGAAGTAGTTATCATATAGGAAACTGTAGTTAGAACAGTAGTGTGTATATATCTGTAGCTATTAGAAATGTACAGCATATGTATTGGTATTCGAAGGTGTTAATAATATTTTCTTCACCCCACCCTATAACCACATATAATCCATTCCACATGAAATTGGTATGTGCAATCACAATTAACACCCCTGGACATTTGTCCTGTTGGGTCATAAATATTTGCATGTCCGTTGATGCATCTGCCCTGTTCATACATCCAAACCTGATGGCCTGTTGCCATCAATCAACCATGCATGTTGTTGGACTGTGTATTGCTGTTCACATTATGCATGTGTTATGCTCGCTGTTCAATGGTGTGCATATCTGGGTGTTTGGTTAATGGGAATACTAATGCATGCTGTTACAACTAATTGCGAATGGTATTGTATGTTACTAACCCAAACTGTCATGACATAATGCAAAACATAGGATGACAGGGAAGGAGGGTTCCAGCGGACCCACCTCTCCCACCTCAGCTGGCGAGTGCACCTGGCACTAGTGCCCAGTCTGGACCCTCCTCCGGTGGCCCTGTGCCACCTGCAGGTGGAAGCGCTGCAGGGGATGGGGTCCGTCCCCCCTCTGCAAGCGTGGCTGGAGGAGAACCACCACTCACCCTCCATAGCGTCCGGACTGTGGTGCGTAGGGAGATCCAGGACTCTGTTCTTGGGCCCCTACGCCAGCTTGAGGCACAGGTGGCACAACTTACGGGCATGCCTGTTGCCCAGCCTACACAACCCCCAGCACAGCCCTGTCCTGGGCAGTGAAGGAACAGTGGCAACTGCCCATGGGTGGGGATATCAGTTCCACTGTTGCCATTTGTGGGCTCATGGTCTCTGGATATCCAAACCTCCGTCCTCGTCAATTGTGTAACCCCCCACACGTGTCATACACCGCCCCTGTATGCGTCTTGTTTGTCTTGTCTGTTGACCTACCCAACCTACCTCCCCAGCTATATCGACTTCCTTCACCTGACATACCACTCTCACCTGAAAAAAAAAAAAAGGGCACTCTGTACCCACAAAAAAAGTACGCCCCATACATAGCTGCCCATTCCGCACATATGTCTGCCAGACATGGAAACTATCAATTACAATTGGCTGTACAACAAGTATTATTGTTGTCCTTACACCTCTCTCAGGGGTGGAAGGTATCAAATGTCACACCAAATTACAAACATATGCACAGCTGTTGCTGATGAAGAAATGGGTAGCTATGGGCCTTACCTACATCCCTCCTGCAAAACCCAAGCTTGTTTCCCTACTGTCTTACCCTCTTTGTGACCCCTTTTTCACCACTTTCCTGTCTCCCCATTTTCATTTCTTTCAAAGAAAATAGCACGGGTGTGCACAAGAGTAAGCATGTTTAAGCAGTTGTAAGCGGGTGTGCGCGTGTGTGCGCGGAGCTAAACGCCAGTGTGCATGCGTGAGCTCCACGCAAACCAGCGCTAACCCGGTTACAACTGCTTAAAAGTGCCTTAGTCACTCTGATTGACAGGTCCTGTAGTCAGTTCAAAAGCAAAATAAAATCCCACTGTCAGTCCCGAACCCAGGACCTTGGAAACAGTAGCCTGCATGACTTACCACTAAGCCATGACTGTTATACAAGAACATTGTGCTAAAATAAATATATCATGTAATAGTAGGAATGAATGTAAAGGGAATATAGGATGTGTAGTACACAAAGCATGTCATGTAGAATTACTGTCAAAACTAGTGGATTTCCATAACAGTAGTGTGTGAACAGAAACAGCCATGCTAGTTGGTAGCTAGTAGGCAATAATGTCACTGTAGCACCTTGCAAGCCACACACATACTCACAGCAGGATAATCACTGCCCATACCCCACAACCTCTTACAGGAACACATCTGGACCAAGTAATAAAATATGTGGAGCAAACGGCCAAAACCAGGGACACATTACAAATAATGTTACAACAAACTCAGACAGTTCAGAGAGTAACAGGTTCTGCATTTTGTGGGATGTTTGGAAGGGTATGAAGTCTGAAACTTGAATGTTTGTCACTATATTCTGACTTGAGCCCAGAGTGATTTGCCAGAAAAAGCTGTGCATGAGATATTGACTAAAATATGAGGCAGAAATGTGGACAACCTGCAAATATTTGTACACATGAGAGGTCTGACACCACCATATTTTAATAGTTAAGAGCCTAGACATAGCAACAGTGAATGAGTTACAGGGATGCCCCACAGACTCCATGTGAAATGTACAAACAGTAGGCAGAAAGGTGTTACAACACATGCAATGGTAACTATGGAGTCCTGAAAGTATGCACCACTTGCATGGCAGAAAAAGTGTAGTAATACATATGCTCATGCTATCCCACAGTCACAACTGCAGCATACCAGACAATTTAATGGGTGTACCCCACTGATATGTACCATTCCATGAGGCAGATAACAGATGCACCTGATAGTCTCTGGGGCCTGCTCAGCAGCATACTCAAATACCCTAATAGATGTCAAGGCCCACACCATGGCCAGACCACACTGCATGTTGTAACACCCTAGCAGATATAGCAAGCATTCCATGGTGTGAATGTACATGGAAAATAGGAAAGCCACAGCAGCACACTACAGTCAGGACACCTAGCAGGCATACAAATAGTGACTGTAAAGGGCAAATATGGAAGCCATAGCAACAAAGTGCAAGCAAACGTGCAAGGAAAGCACACACACACACACACATTAACAGTAGTAGTAGTCGTAGGTGTCAATGTACATACACAGTTAGTACAGGAAACTGGAGAAATGAATGGAGGAATGTTAATCTACAACACAGCTGGAAATATGAGAGAGATACCAACCTTTACACTCACAGAACATTGTCCACAGCATACCAGCATGGTCCCTGCCTTTAAAATCTGAAAGGGCTACGCCTATCTCACATACCTTTTTATAGCACTGTTCTGAAATCACAGTGAGAACTGCAATCAGTACACAACTGGCTGCATGCAATTAGCAAATGCTGGCTAACAATTGGTGCAGAGGCCATCACATGGACATATGCAGATACCTACAAAAGTATGTTGTACTCCCAGTCCACACATGCAATACTTTCATTGCACCCTGAGGAGGAAGTGAGAGACAGAGAGAGAGAGAGAGAGAGACAGAGACAGAGACAGAGAAAAACGAAATTAAACAGACACAAACAAAACTGTTCAGCAACAGCCACCTGAAAGCTGACAACTGGCAAGTGGAGCAGCAGGACACAAAACCAGACGGCAACACAAGCAGCTGTGACAAACACAGGTAATGTAAAGTAATACTATAAAGGTCTACATACTGTGAACCCTCCATATGTGTCATTGGTCTGTATCCATATGTATATGAAGATGTGCAAAGTGCAGGGGACATACAGCAACTATCAGTGAAGGCTGTACATACATTTGTATGTGAGAGCATCTATGTGCACATATCAATGTAGGTTGACTGTAGGTTGTAGTGCAATGTACAAAGTAGGTTTCACAGTTATGTATGTTTAGCAGTATGTTAGTGTGTGTATACAGTATGGTAGACAAACATGTTGATATACCTGTTTATCATATGGATACGTATGTATGTCAAAATATGTATGTATGTATGTATATATATATATATATATATATATATATATATATATATATATATATATATATATATATATATATATATATATATATATATATATATATATATATAATATGCATATATGTATACATACATAGAGAGAGATGTAGGAATACATAGACAGATGTAGATAGATAGAATATGTACAAACATATATATGTAATATATATACATACAGATATAGATATATGTAGATACATATACATAGACAGACTGATCTGACTATCTACAGGTATGACTGTATATGACGACCTCAACACTCCCTGTCCCACCCCCTCTGTCACTCTCACCCCCTCTGTGTCCCGCCCCCTCTCCATATCTATAGCAATATATGTACAGCAATATATATGTGTGTATATGTATACAGACATATATATATATATATATATATATATATATATATATATATATATATATATATATATATATACATATAGATATATCTATATACATACATATATATATATATATATATATATATATAGAGAGAGAGAGAGAGAGATGTATATATATTCTGAGTGAGGCACATGTGTACAGACGTATTGCAACAGGTGCCTGGTGACAAAGGCATGGAGTGAACACCAGTGTCAAAACTGGAGTACCATACCCCATTTCAAATCACCTACACCAGTAACCACCAGATATGTGATTGGCTGCCCACCACTGCATGTGTCAGGGGTGAACAGGGTCATAAATGTGTACAATAGTCCCCCCAATGATATTCACAGTGGCACAATATTCCTGGAATACCTGCACATGGTATGTGTCAGCAGACATGGTGTGTCAGCTATGGACATGTAGGTCAGTGTACCCCTCCACACCACATAATGGATGCCATGGTATGTACCTCACATGACAGCTACAGATATGGAGAAGGACACAGTGACATGTACAAAACTGTGACAATGCACTCAAACACATTACCAATGCACAGTGACTGACAACACCACAGAGTACACACATACTACCCACATAGAGGTTACCACTCCTGGATTTACATACATAAGTCACACAGATGTCCAAAAACCATAGTAACACCTCACACCATCCACAACCTAAATGACTGCTGTGTGTCATCCATGCCACTGCAATAGAGAGCACATGTGGAGGTAAAGGTTCCTACCCACAGATAAGACATACCCTGCAATAAACCACACAGTGTTAAGAAGCAAGACTCCCCATGAGTACATGTCACACATACCCCTGCTGAATGTTAGTCAGATAGGTAATATGCCATATGAGTCACCCTGTGTAACTGTGTGACAGCAGCAGGTACCATCACACCACATGTGTCACAATGGTCTGGGTAGCAGAACAGTATGCTGCTGTAGTCCCAGGGGCAATAGCATATTGTATAGTATTGTATTGTAATGTATTGTATTGTGTTGTATTGTATTGGTATGTTGAGGTGCCTCCTTTGTGGAGTGGAACCACTGCTGCTGTGCCAGTGTACAGGTACATATCCTGTAGTCAGGCTAGTGTTACATAGCACTTCTATATGTGTGTTTAGCTCCTGTCAGAGTTCATGTAGCATGCAACCGGGGATACCATCAGGTCCCAGTCATGTTGTGTATTCTGCTTTCCTGAGGGCGGCTCTCACCTGGACATCTGTGATGACAGGGAGGTTACAGTTAGCTGGGGTAACTATGTCTTATTTTGGGGGAGAGGGAGGGGTGACACCTGCACTGAACCTGTCTGCCACAATGTTGTCAATATCTGTGGTTTCAGTGAATTATTTGTTGTTGTGTACTAACTATGAGCATAGAGGAGGGATTCTGACCAGGTTGCTAACATAACTGAAGAAGGCCTTCTGGTTATCTGTAGTGTCCCTCTTGATTTCCCTCTCAAAGTTGCCCATGGATGTTTGTATGAGGGAAAATAAATCCTTACTAGTGCTGCTCAGACATGCCTTCCCTTTATGGATTTATGCTCTGTCTTGCAGTAGCTGCCATCTTTTGTAATACAATCTGTCTATGGCTGGGGTCCACCAGACATGATGCTGTCCCTTTGTGGAGAGTGTCTTGGTCATATATGGGATTGCATGATCCATGCATTCTCAGAGATGTCCGTAGAAAGCATTTGTGTAGGGGTCAGCATTGTGGGTTGTGTCTTCCACTGGCCCAGTGGGCTGAAAGGATACCATGTCACTGTTACAAAGTGTAAAGTTTGCATCTGCAATGTTATTCACTATAGTCATTTGTGCTGGTGGTGGAGGTGGGATATGTATATCCAGGGCAATTAGTTTGTGGTCAGCTCACAGTAGTTGATGATGTAGGCCATACAGTACCTAGATACAAACCCCCAGAGTGAGGAGGTGCTCTGGACCTGAATCAGTGTTCTGACAGCTGGGGTTTGGTAGTATGTCGTATGGAGTGTGCCAGGTACTGTTGCACAGTTGCTGGCTGAGCACTGATACCTGGCCATTTACATGTGTATCCACCAATAGACAGACAGATGCTATATATGTGAGATATGTTGTATCATAACAGTCGAGTAGCATGTGTAGTATGTGTGCCAAATTCTGCTGACATATATTGCTGATATCAGGTTATTTTCTTTTTCAGGAACATGGCACACCCGCGAAATCCAGCTTACTCCGCAGCTGAGGATGAGGAGATACACCAGAGCCTGGTGCGGGATTATGCAGTACTCTTTTCCTGCACCAGCCAGAATCAGCAGGAGAGGGCTGCACTGTGGCAAGACCTGGTCTGTCGGGTAAATGACATAGGCACGCATAATAGGACATATGAGCAGGTACGACATCACTGCAGTGATTTAATCAGAAATGCCCGTCACGTGCGTCGGATATCCACAGGCAACAGGTCGTCACAGGTGGTGGGATGGCTACACATCCCCCACTCACCAGACTGGAGGGACTACTCATGAGTGTAGTGGCTCCAGTCCACCAGCAACAACAACAGCAGCAGACATGCATTATGATTATGCAGGTTGCAATATTAGGCCAAATGATAAACATTACTACAAACTTCTACTCAAAGCCCTCAAATTCCTTACCACTCTGAATCACAGACTAGCCACAGATGGTGATATCCACCCCAACCCTGGCCCTTCCCCTCCACTCAATTGTAATTCCACCCTATCCTCCCCTCCACTTCTCAATCTAAACTCTAGACCCTTTAACTCTCTTCTGACCTGTCATCTAAACATCAGAAGTGTAAACAATAAGATTCACAACCTACATGCCCTTTTAGCTACTTGTTCCCCAGACCTACTATGTCTCACAGAAACCTGGCTTAAACCAAGTATGAAAGACACACAGATAATCCCACCAGGGTATGATATACTAAGAGCAGACCGAATAACTCATAAAGGTGGCGGTGTAGCCATACTCTACAAAAATACATTACAAATCTCCCTTGCCTCTCCACAACCCCTCCTAACAAACAATGCCGAAATTCTACTTGTAAAACTTCAACCAAACAAACATAAAAGCATAAATATAGCATGTATTTACATCCCCCCAGGCAGCAATAATAACAAAACCTTAGAGGACTTTCTCCACTGGTTAACTCAAACTCATCCCCAGGAATCCATAGTGTTAGGTGACTTCAACATCGATTGGAATTCCTTCTCATCTAGCTCCCCATCTAGCAGCATAAATCTACATGGCTTTTCTCAGCTTATATCCACTCCTACCAGACTAGGTAAACCCCAAAACAAAGACAGCATCCTGGACTGGATCCTTACTAATAAAGATCCTGACCAGTACTCAGCAGGTACTCACCCAGAGGACATGAGTGATCACTTACTCACCTATGTTATCAAATTCAAGAAAATCACCCCTTCTTACAACCATAAAAAAATCAGGAACAATAATAAATTCAACGCCTCCATTTTTCAAACTGAACTTAAAGCCCACAACTGGACAATACTCAAGTCTCTTCCTCTTGAAGAGGCAGTTATCTACTTCAACACCACCTTCCTCAAGATTCTAGATTCCCATGCTCCAATACGGTCCATTAGAACTAAAACCAAAACCGCACCATGGCTCTCTAAGGAAACAAAATCCAAAATCCTATCTAGAAACAAGATGTGGGTCACATGGCACCTCTAAAGACCCACACTCCCACCAAACCTTCCGCAACTTAGAAATGAAACTAAAAGAATGATCTTAAATGATAAAAAACTTCTTCCTCCACCTCCAACACAAACACCTTAATAATCCACAAAAATTCTGGGCAGGCTTAAACAAGCTCCTGCACCCAGGCCAGGCAACCACCCCCACTCCAACAACTTGCAAACAACAGTGCCCTGTAAACATTGCTAACACATTCAATAGTTTCTTCACAGAAACTATACAATTCCTGGCCACACAATTCAAACAAACAACCAGCCCACTCCACTACCCATGCCAGCAGAATACTACAACTACATCAGATCATCTATTTACCTTCGATCCAGTACCCATATCCTTTATAACATCTCTTCTTAAAAACTAAAACCCACTAAGCTAGCAGCTGACCTTCTCCCAGCTGAGTTTCTGCAAAAGCAGCTGAGGCCATTTCCTATCCCGCTCCATAATCATAAACCGTACCTTGTCAGAAGCCTTCATCCTCTACATATGGAAAATGTCCCACATTATTCCTCTCCATAAAGGTGGTAGCTCACTAGAGCTAACCAACTTCAGACCTATAGCTATACTCTCACCCTGGCCAAAATTATGGAAAAGTGTGTCCACAAACAACTGATGGAACACCTCACCAAAAATAAAATTTTAGCCAACTCCCAACATGGCTTCAGGCCAAATCACAGTACCACATCAGCCCTACTATCCTTTTCTAATACCATCAATAACTTCAGAAACAGTAATAAACTATCATCTGCTCTTTTCTTAGACCTCTCCAAGGCCTTTGATATGGTGAACCACATTCATCTCCTCCATACATTAAAAACTATCACTCAGCAATTCCACGCTGAAATGGTTCCAATCCTACCTGTCCAATAGGCAACAGGCTGTTCTATGGCAGGACAAATTATCTACATGCCTACCTGTTACACTTGGAGTTCCCCAAGGATCTATTCTGGCCCTCTTCTCTTCACCATCTTTGTTAATGACCTGCCCACAATCACCCCCATGCCACATGCATTCAATATGCAGATGATTCGACTATCATCAGCACTGCCTCCAACCTGGCAGACCTCACTGCTTCAACCCAAGACACCTTCAACCTAATAAAAAATGGTTCTCAAGTCGACAACTAGTTCTCAACCCCAACAAAACAAAACTACTTACTTTCTCACCCACTAACAAGACTCTTCCCCACCTTCTCTATTACATCCTCCAATGGAATCACTATATCACCAGAAGCTCACACAAAGCTATTAGGTGTTACCATTGATAACTCCCTTAAATTTGACACCCATTTCAATCTTACCATCAAAACCGTCAATAAAAGCTTGGCTCTCTATAAAGTAAAACACTTTCTCACTCCTCACGCTAAAATTACAATTGCCAGCACACACCTACTATCAACTCTTTTCTATGCCTCCCCTCTTTACAAACCTAAACAAGACAACCCTTAAGAAACTTGCTTCTTGTTACAATCACATAGCTAGATTTGCCACAAATTCCACCTTTAGAACGCACCACTGCACTAACTTGAAGCAACTAGGGTGGTTAGAGTTTTCCAGCCAACTCCATTTCAACCAACTCAAAATGGCTCACCAGATACTGTATCACCCAGAGAAAACACCAGCTCTGAAAACATCATTCACTCCTATATTAACCTGCAATCTTTACGCTCCTCCAATAAGATCTTAGCTCAAACTACCAAAGCCAATAATTCTGCTGGGGATTCTCTATTCTCAAACTTTGTAGGTAAAATGTGGAACTCCCTACCGACCATGCTCACCTCAGAACCCTCACTCCTACAATTCAAAAAAAAGCTTAAACCCCATCTCAATACTCTCTGGCAATGTCCCTGTTCCAAACCTGATTAACCACTATCATTTACCTTCTCTTACCTCACTATCCTTAACGCTTTTTAACAAGGCGCCTCGCCTTTGTAACTGACCTATGTTTTTTTTTATTATTTGCTGCTGTTGTTTTTTTTTCCCAAGATGTGATGTATCTTTATATTGTATTTAGAACTCACCTATCTTGTTCATATGTCTGTTATGTACTTGGAGCTTTTCTCCCCGGGCCTCCGCTGAAAATGGACATGTATCCAGTCGGACTCTCCCGGTTAACAAATGTAAAATAAATAAATAAATAAAAAATAAATAAATAAATGATGGAGGCTGGAGCCACGCAGCAGCAGGACTATGAGCGTGCAGGTAATATGCCATATGTATAGTTGACTGTTGTGTACACTGGTAGTTAATGCATGTGTGAGGTGTGTCCTTGGTTTGTAGCTGTCATCATAGTATTTAATGTGCAAGTGTGATATCCTCAATATCAGCAGCTGACCTGTGAAAGGCGACTGTTGTACTACTGACCTGTATCATACTCAGTAACAATGGCACAGTTGTGCCCACTGACATTAGTTTCCTCACTTCTGCAGGTCCCTCCGGTGTAACAGCAATGCAGCCTATCCATGCTGGTGAGTGTGTATTAACAATACCTTTAATAGTCTTGATAGTAATAGTAATATTAGGCTCACTTAGTAGTGCTCTGTGTATGCATGCAGGTGTGTCTGTGTCTGTGTGTTGATATCACGCATACTGAGTAGTGTACAACTGTGTGCAACTGTGTGCATGTGTACATGTGCATGTGTGCATGTGTGCACCTGTGCATGTGTGCATGTGTGCACGTGTGCATGTGTGCATGTGCACATGTATGCATGTGTGCACCTGTGCATGTGTGCATGTGTGCACCTGTGTGCACGTGCACATGTGTGCATGTGTGCATGTGCGCATATGTGCATGTGTGCATATATGCATGTGTGCACGTGCACGTGTGCATGTGTGCATGTGTGCATGTGTGCATGTGTGCACCTGTGCATGTGTGTGCATGTGTGTGCATGTGTGCATGTGTGCATGTGTGCATGTGTGCACCTGTGCACCTGTGCATGTGTGCATGTGTGCATGTGTGCATGTCTGGACCTGTGCATGTGTGGATGTGTGCATCACTGGTAATATTGTGTAGACATTGTAAACTGTGTTTCCTGTTTCCCTCCCACAGGTTCTGGTGCTGCTCTGGTGTCATGCAGCAGGGAATCTGAATCAGGTGCCATGGGTACTGATAATGATGACATCTGTGTAATGGCACAGGAAGGTATGCCAGGGTCCATCATTGGTCAGCCGATTGACAGTACCGTGGTACAGGGTATAGCACCCCTGCAAGGCACAGGTACCGTGTCCGTGGCCAGAGACACTGATCTGTATGACCTGGCAGGTACAGTCTGTGGCTGTCCACAAACACCAGTATATAGCAGCCATGAGGTGGAACTGTGTGCATCCATACACACATGTGAATTGACAACACCTAGGGCTACCGCATACACGCACACACTGCATCAACATTGCCCCACCTTGTACTGCTGTCCCTCACCAACGCACATACACATACATGTCAATCGGTGGTATCGGTGGCTGACTCAGGCATACCAAGTTCACACCCTGTGCATATGATGAAACTGTGCCACCTCCTGCAATCTGTAACATCAGTGCAGGTACAGGTTAACATGTTGCTGATGCACAGGGTGACTACATAGATGTGCAGTAATAGTATCATGTTGCTAACAGTACTGTGTGCTGAAATAATTGTGGGTATATCACAGCATGCCTGATGCAGTAAGGGTATGATTGTCATGTACCATTGTCTACACCCATGGTAAGTACCATAGTGTATCATCTGCACATGTTGGCATACTGGTGGTAAGGATGTCAACAGAAGGCTACATACATAGGTAGCACAGGGGATAAGGTAATGAAAGTATTAATACACAATGATGGACATGTAAACTGCAAGTGGCATGTTGCCCACACTGGACTCTGCAATGCAGATGTTTGAGGATGTTGATATGTGTGCAGTACTACACGACTGGTACAGGACACACAGGAGCACCCTAGCACTGCAAGCTCACATATCATACCATGCTAGACAGCCCCAACACACAAAACTAACTGTCACAGAAGGGAGAGTCCCCATACATGTCAGGGATACTGTGGTGGCAGGCCAGGTAGCATACATCCTACTAAGTATGGAACCACCGAGTGAAGGCTCAGTGTCTGTTATTTGACATGTGTATTACTGCAGGTATGAGCACATGGGTTTCCATCCAGTTATTGTACATCCTGACAGTACATGGTCTGTACACTTGTGTGCACTGAGACTGGATCCTAGCCATCTGACCTGTGTATTTCCATGTACATGTGCATAGTGCCAGCATATTTGCAGTGTTATGCATGTTTGCTTGCAATTATGCTGGAATACTGATCCCACCTGCAATGCATAGTTACAGAGCTTCTGTGGACTCCTAGTGACATCTGCATAGCTTACTATATGTATGTCCATGTCTCACTTGACAGAATGTCACTGTTTGTCCTGTTCACATGTACGTTGCCTGTGACACATTGCATATGACTTACCTGGCATTTGTCCACGTGAGCAGTCATATATGCTACTGCTAACTAATCACAGGCACTACACCCTCACATATTCATCTTCTGTTGAACCAACTGCTTTGCTAGGGACAGCTTGCACCTGTCACCCCTGGGCTTTCGGATATTGGCAAAGGCTCTTGCTACCCCCATAGTGCCTTTGTTAGGCAAGGCTCAAATGACAAACACACCTTCATAGGTATCACAAAGGATAAGAAACTAAGAGTAATGCTACCCAACGCCAGAGGTCTAAACCTCAAGATGCATGCACTCAAAACTTTCCTTAGCATGGAGAACATCGATATCTGTGCAGTAACATATGCCTGGTTCAGGGCAACTGAGAGCACCCCAGCACTACCAGGTTATACCTCATACCATGCTTTTCAGCCTCAAAACTTGGAACGAACCACAAAAGGAGGGGGAGTATTGATATTCATCAAAGATACCCACACCTCCAGGTTGGTGGCAAAGCACCAAGCATCAGAGACTATCCATGTGCAACTAACAATAGGTGAAACTGCCTTCCAGGTCATAGCCTGCTACAGACCACCCTCCCAAACCCAAAAACTGCACTCGGCATTCCTGAGAACAGTGAAAAATATGAAGGTCTCTCCAAACACCATTATATTGGACGACGTCAACTACCCAAACATAGACTGGGAGCATGACTCTAGCTCCAACACCCTAGGCCAAAGATTCCTAGAATATATGAGCTCAAATGCTATGGAACAACTTGTTACCACTCCCACAAGAAGGGGAAACATACTGGACCTGATCATCACCAACATGGGGACTCTGTGCTCCAGACCAGAAGTGTATCCCTCACTGGTAAGATCAGACCATAAACTAATCTCACTGGATATTCACATCCCGACCCTACCCCCTGCCCAGAACACCACAGTGAACAACTTCTCTAAAGCAAATTCACACTCCTCAAAACTGAGGTGGAAACCTTCAAAGCCCCCGGGCCTGTGGAAACTACAGACCAGACCGCAGATTCCTCTATAAATGCATTCTATGGACACCTTCAGGAATGCATGGATCATGTGATCCTGAATAAGACCAAGACCCAATCCTCCAAAGGCAGACGTCCTGTCTGGTGGACCCCAGCCATAAACAAACTACACAATAGAAGGAGGAAGCTACTAAATGATACAGCAAAATCCCAAAAAGGGAAGGCATCACTGATCAGTATTAGCAAATAACTACAGGCACTCATAAGATTGTCTAAGGCCAGCTTCGAGAGAAATTGCACAGGACACTAAGGATAATCACAAGGCTTTCTTTAGTTATGTTAGGAACCTGGGTGGTAATTCCCAGATATGCTCATAGGTAGTCCAAAATGTCAATAGAAACACCAAACCCACAGACATTGACAACATTCTAGCTGACAGGTTCAGTGCAAACCCCCCCCCCTCCACAACGAAAGGGCAAATATGTATCCCAGCAGAGTGCTGCCCCCCTGACATCTCAGATGCTCAGGTAAGAGCCGCCCTCTCCAAAGCAATACACACTGCATCAATGGGACCAGACAGTGTCCTGGGCTGTGTCCTACATGAACTCCAAGAAGAGCTACAACCAAACATAAAACTACTGTTCAATCCCAGCCTTACTACAGGATATGTGGCCAAAGAGTGGCGTACAGCAACAGTGGTCCCTCTACAGAAAGGTGGTGACTCAACGGATCCTGGACACTATCGCCCCATAAGCCACACTAGCTCGGTCTGCAGAGCTATGGAAAGGATCATCATGGACCTCATAAATAAAGATATCGGGACCTACAGACACTGGATCATACCCAGTTTGGCTTTGTTAAGGGCAGATCCTGCCTCTCAAACCTGGTTGATTTCTTTGAAACAGTCACCAAGGCCATTGACGAGGGGAAGGTGGTCCACACAGCCTACCTGGACCTCGCAGAAGCCTTCGATACAATACCCCACTCGGGCATTCTAGAGAAGCTCACCAGCTTAAATATAAGCCCCTATGTCACTAGATGGATTGCACACTGGCTCAAGGACAGAACCCACATGGTTAGAATTGCTGGAGCCATGCCAGACTCCAAACCAGTTACAAGTGGTGTCCCACAAGGCTCAGTCCTGGGACCTCTCTTGTTTGCTATATATTTATCGTAGGTACAGGCCAACACGGAAGGACTGTGGCTGACCAAATATGCAGATGACTGCAAACTGCCCGCCATAATCGACTCTCCAGCCGACACAAGCATCCTCCAAAAGGGCCTCATAGAAACAGACAACTTGTGCCAGAGCCATGGCCTCAAGCTGCATGCAAAAAAGTGTATAGTCATCCCCTTTGGCAAAAACAAAGTGCCCACACAGTACCACATAGGTGGTAATCCATTAAGTACAGAAGAAGTAATTAGGGACCTGGGGACCCAAGTTGATAGCAATCTCTCATTTGACAACCACGTGGCCAAAGTGGTTAGAAAGACATTTTATATAGCCCACCCCATCATGAAGGGATTCACATCTAGATCAGGGAGGACATCGTGCCTCTTTACTCATCCCTCATCAGGCCCATAATTGAGTACAATGCCCCTGTTGGGATGTACCTTACCAGACACCTGCAGCAACTGGAAAGACCCCAAAAGTACCTCACCAAGAGGATCAAAGGGCTCAAGCAGATGCCATATGCTGACCGGTTAAAGAAACCCCAGCTCTACTCAGTGGCATACCGCCTGTTCAGAGGCGATCTGTGCCTGATGTATAAAGCCATGTCAAACCGGGAATTAATGGACATGCTGCACCTGAGAATATCCAAATCCCATTGGGCTACACGCTTGAGAGACTTGAACCTCAGCACTGAAATAAATAGGACATGCTGGAGGGACAGATTCATAACCCAGAGGCTCACTTCACTCTGGAATAAAATCCCAGTCCAGGTTAGGCAGAGTCCCTCATTGACTCTCTTCAAGAGGAATCTTGATGAGTGGATGGGACATTGTAGGTTTACCCCGGGTATCACTTCTGTGTCACTGTTAGACAGAGGCACAGTATACTAACCTCGGAAAAGGGCATGGCAAGATATATTTACAATGGATGGCAACAGCCAAACACATTCTGGCTAAGTTCATAAATGCCCTAGGGCAGATAGCCTAGTATGAACCTATGAACCTATGTACCTTGTTCCCCATTGGCCCTATGTGCTGTTAATCACCATGGCAATCACAATACTATGGTAGCATGTGCAAAGGTCAGTTGTCAGTCACCTCTATGGTACAGTTGTGGAATATGTGGGTCATGTGGCAATGTCACAGCTGCCACATGTACACAGTCAACCCTCTCCCCTACACATGGACGTACAACACATGTATGAGATGGAACCACATAGCCAAACTGGGGACTAAGCACTCTGAACCCAGTACTGGCATAACCTGTCAGGTGGCATGAAATACTACAGTGACTACAATACCAGTTTGATGTAGACCTACACTGACAGCAATACAAGCACGTGAACACACTGGGCCATTCGTGGAGCCTAAGAATAGCATCCTGCCTGAGTGGCAGACACCTCTGCAGCTGGCACACAGGCATACGTTATGCCTGAACACATCACGCATAACACATAGCACACAAATCCTGTGTGCCAAACAGTCACAGCCTGTACGGCTAGAAAACACACCTGACACAGTTGTGTTAGGTACCTTTATTGTCCGGTACAGTGAGGTCACGCTCACCAGGCTGGACAAGGTGAAGGTCACAGTGATATGCCCGTGGGGCACTATGGTCCACCACATAACACAAGCATACAGGTCAGTCAGAGGCATGGACACATATGACTCAGTCATTGTCCATGCCACATACCTTCTCCTGCTGTACTTATAGGGTGCTGACATCATCAGTGTTTAGAAAGGGGAATGTGCATCCTGTAGTGTGTTCTCCTAGTTGCCAAAAGGGACATTTCCCTCACACAGAATTGCACACACACTAACCTCCCTCATCCAAACACACACACTTGCCGGATTCAACCCCCTACCTAACTATGTTATGACACTCAAGACGGACACATTAGCAGAGCGCGCTATTTGCATTATTGGGAGGTTTTCCTTCTCCTGCTGTACTTATAGGGTGCTGACATCATCAGTGTTTAGAAAGGGGAATGTGCATCCTGTAGTGTGTTCTCCTAGTTGCCAAAAGGGACATTTCCCTCACACAGAATTGCACACACACTAACCGCCCTCATCCAAACACACACACTTGTTGGATTCAAACTCCTGCCTAACTATATTATGACACTCAAGACGGACACATTAGCAGAGCGCGCTATTTGCATTATTGGGAGGTTTTCCTTCTCCTGCTGTACTTATAGGGTGTTGACATCATCAGTGTTTAGAAAGGGGAATGTGCATCCTGTAGTGTGTTCTCCTAGTTGCCAAAAGGGACATTTCCCTCACATAAAATTGCACACACACTAATTCCTTTCATCCAAACCCCTACCTAACTATGTTATGACATTCAAGACAGATACATTAGCAGAGGACGCTATTTGCATTATTGGGAGGTTTGCCTTCTCCTGCTGTACTTATAGGGTGCTGACATCATCAGTGTTTAGAAAGGGGAATGTGCATCCTGTAGTGTGTTCTCCTAGTTGCCAAAAGGGACATTTCCCCTCACACAAACTAACCCCCCTCATCCAAACACACACACTTGCAGGATTCAAACCCCTACCTATGTTATGACACTCAAGACGGATGCATTAGCAGAGCGCGCTATTTGCATTACTGGGAGGTTTCCCTTCTCCTGCTGTACTTATAGGGTGCTGACATCATCAGTGTTTAGAAAGGGGAATGTGCGTCCTGTAGTGTGTTTTCCCAGTTGCCAAAAGGGACATTTCCCTCACACAGACTTGCACACACACCAACCCCACTCACACACTGAGCATTTGCAGGATTCAAACCCCCTACCTAACTATGTTATGACACTTAAGACAGACACATTAGCAGAGCGTGCTATTCACATTACTGGAAGGTTTCCCTTCTCCTGCTGTACTTATAGGGTGCTGACATCATCAGTGTAGAAAGGGGAATGTGCATCCTGTAGTGTGTTCTCCTAGTTGCCAAAAGGGACATTTCCCTCACACAAAATTGCACACACACTAATCCCCCTCATTCAAACACACTTGCCATTTGAAGGATTTAAACCCATACCTAACTATGTTATATGACACTCAAGACGGACGTATTAGCAGAGCGCGCTATTTGCATTACTGGGAGGTTTGCCTTCTCCTGCTGTACTTATAGGGTGCTGACATCATCAGTGTTTAGAAAGGGGAATGTGCATCCTGTGGGAAGGCAGACACCAAGCACACTCTGGCTAAGCTGTCATTCCCTAGGGCTAACAGCCTAGTGTTGACCTCTACACCCATATATTTAATTGTCAAATGCACATTATTTGTTGCTGATAGACTGTTTGCAGGTCTTTATTGCCATAGCATTCCCTGTTTGTATGAACAACTTGTGTATCTGTGGAAGATGTTTGCATATGGGAGGGATCCACTATATCACGTATGTCTCTGTAGTCATTTAACTGTGTGCACTGGGCAGATTGCTGTAATGTGGTTGGTTCCTGGAATAACACGTACAAATACCAGATATGTGTGGCCAACTGCTAAACTGAGATTTGGCCTAAGTGTGTGAGCATGCCCATTCAGCCTTCCCATGGCATGTTGTCTGACATATGTCTCATTTATCAAAGTGTGTGAGCATGCCCAGTGTGAGCTTTCCATATCTTGAACTCTGCAGCCCACCACATTTGTGGATGAGTGTGAACTTCAACAAATATCTCCGCTTATGGTTGTGTGTTGTGTGTCATGTTGTGTAGTTACTGTCCGACTGCTTTGTGTGTGAACACAACAGGGATTATACTGTGCCTGCAGGGTTTGCATGGGATACTTTGCATACAGTTGTCAACATCCTTTCATACTGACCTAACACTGTAGTACCGTATAGTGTACTGGTTCAGTACTTTGACTGTGGTGGACAGTATCCTGGGCTTTAGTCCTATCACTGCTTTACATTTCCATAGTGAGCACAACAGCCTGGTTAGGGGCCAGTTGTGCACATCTGACCATGTTGCATTATGTTCAGATATGAACTACTTAAACCAGGCTTGTCCAACATTGGTAGTGTATTCCACAACATAGGTGTACATTTGCAAACACTAGCGATGTGCCCTAGGCCATTTCTAATGCTAGTCGGAGAGTGTGTTTGTCCTTCGACACACATTGTAAGTGGAGTTTGCCATGACATATGTCATGGTTAGTATACTGTGCCTGTGTCTACCTGTGACATAACAGTGATACCCAGGGTAAACTTACCATCTCCCATCCACTCATCAAGATTCCTCTTGAGGTGAATCGATGAGTGACTCTATGGATAGCCTGTATTGGGAGTTTACTCATGAGTGGGGGTGGCTTCTGTGTTATGGATCATGCAGTACAGCCTGTCCTACGTATGTCAGTGCTGGGGTTCAGGTCTGTCATGTGCATAGCTCACTGCCATTCAGATTGTACAAGGTGCAGCATGTTTATTGATTCCAGCTTGGACATGGCTTTATACATATGGCATAGCTTGCCTCTGGGTGGGCAGTATGGCAGTGTGCGTAGCTGCAGTTTGTTTAATCAGGCAACACATGGCATCTGTGCAAGCTCTTTGATACTCCTGGTGAGGTACTTTTGGGGACTTTACAGTTGATGGAGGTGTCTGCTGAGGTACATCCCACAGGGGCTATTGTAGTCAATTGTAACGCTGATGAAGGATGACTGCAGAGCCACAATGACCTCCCCTTATCTAGATCTGACAACCTTCATGATTAGGTGGGTATATGGTATGTTTCTGTAAACACTACAGCCACATGTTTGCCCAATGCAGGATATCTATCACCTTGTGTCCCCAGGTCTCTCATTACATGTCAAGTGCGTAATGGGTTCACACCTATGTGGCAATTGGTGGGCACTTACTGTATATCCACGGGGGTTGACTATACACTTTTCTGCAATTAGCTTGCTGACATGGCTATAGCACCAGTTGTCTGTTTCTATGTGGCCCTTTTGTGGGATGCTTGTGTCAGCTGGAGGGTCAGATATGGTGGGCAGTTTGTAGTCCTCTGCAAACATGTTCAGACACAGTCCTTCCATGTTGGCCTGTATCTATGGGACATATATACCAAACGAGGGAGGTCCCAGGACCAAGCCTTGTGGGATGCCAGTTATATCTGGTTTGTAGTCTGACATGGCTGCAGCACGTCTGACCATGTCAGTTCTGTCCTTGGTCTGGTTTGCAACCCCTCTACTGACATAGGGGTTTATATTTAAGCTGGTGAGCATATCTATAATGAACACGTAGGGTATTGTATAGAAGCCTTTGCAAGGTCCAGCTACGCTGTGTGGACCACATTGCCCTCATCAATGACCTTAATGACTGTTTCAAATGAGTCAAACATGTTTAGGGGCAGGATCTGCACTTAAGAAAGCCACACTGGGTAGGGTCCAGTGTCAGTAGGTCCCCACTATCTTTATGTCTGCGGTACATGCTGATCCTTTCCATAGCTGTGCAGACCGAGCTTCTCAGGATTCTGGGGTGGTAGTTTTCAGTATCCATTCAGGCAACACCTTTGTTGAGAAGGACCACTGTTGTTGTACACTGCTCTTTGGGTACATATCCTGTGGTAAGGCTGACATTGAGCAGTAGTGTGATTTGGCATTCCATTCTTCTTGGAGTCCATGTTGGACTCAGCCCAGGACACCATCTCATACCATTGCTGCTGTGTGTTTTGCTTTGTAGATGCTGGCTGTTACCTCAGCATCTGCAATGTCAGGGGGCCAGCAGTCTGCTGGGATAGATATTTTGCATTGCCGGAGGGGGGGGGGGTTGCACTGCACCTGTCAGGATGTATGTTGGCAATATGTGTGTGTGGTTGGTATGTTGTTTGTAATATTTGTGTGATTCAGAGCATATCTGTGAATTCCCAACACGGTTCCTACCATCAGTTGTGGAAGCCTTGGGATTATCCTTAGTGTCCTATACAATTTGTATCTTCATAGGTTCATAGGTTCATACTAGGCTATCTACCCTAGGGCATTTGTAAGCCTAGCCAGAGTGTGTGTGGCTTTCGCCACCCCTTGCTATGTGAATATTATGGCCATTTATGATTTGCTTTGCTGTGCCTCTGTCTGGACGTGACACAGTGAAGACCCCCAGTGTAACTCTACGATCATCCATCCACTTGGCAAGGTTCCTGTTGAAGAGTGTCAGTGAGGGGCTCTGCCTAACATGGAGTGGGATTCTGTTCCAGGGTGTGGGAGCCTCTGGGTTATGTATCTGTCCCTCCAGCACATCCTATTTCATTATGTGTTGAGGTTGACATCTCTCACTCTCACAGCTCCGATGGCTTTGAGTTTTCTGGGGTGGAGCATGTCCATTACTCCTGTGTTGGACATGGCCTTGTACAACAGACATACAATGCCTCTGCGTAGGCAGTATGTCACTGCATTCAGCTGGGGTGTCTACAGCCAGGCAGCATATGACATATATTTGAGACCCTTTATCCTCTTGGTGAGGTACCTTTGAGGTCTTTCTAACTGCTGCAGGTGTCAGGTAAGGTACATCCCAAATGAGGCATTGTACTAGATTATGGGTGTGATAAGAGAACAGTATAGGGGCACAATGACCTCTGTTGATGTAGCTGTGAATCCTTTCATGATACGGTGTCCAATATAGACAGTCTTCCTAGCCACATTGGCAATGTGAGTGTCACATAACAGGTTACTGTCCACTTGTGTCCCTAGGTCCCTGATTACTCCTTCCATACATAATGGTTTACCACCTATGTGGTAATTTGTGAGTACCTTGTTTGGTATTTGGTGGGACATTCATACTGTCCAGTGTCTTCAGGACGGCTGGGTGGGGTTCCTGTGTGTGAGAGTGTGGTCTGTAGCATGCTACAGACTGTACAGCAGTCTTGCCTACGGTTAGTTGCACATGGGTGGACTCCAATTCCTTGTGCATTGTCAGTTACCTGGACATATGGGTGTCTGTGCTGAATATGGATACTCACCCTCCTTTTATGTTTTGTTCCAGGTTTTGGGGCCATAACGCATGATATGTGGTATAACCTGGTAGTGCTGGTGTGCTGTCAGGAGGCTTGCAGCAGGTTTCTGTCACGCACAGACATCAATGTTCTCCATACTGGGGATGGCCTCGGGAGCATGCATATTGAGGTTTACACATCTGGCATTGGTCAGCATTACCCTTATGTTTCTTTCCACTTATGTTTTGTAGGGTGGTGGGTTAGTCTTTTCAGCCTTGCCTACGAAAGGCTCTATGGAGGTGGCAAAAGCCTTATCCAATATCCAGACGCCCAGGGGTAACAGGTGCAAGCCATCCCTAGAACAGCTGTGTGGCTTGTCAAGCATGACATCCCAAGCAGACAGACATTGGATCCCCTTGGAATGACACCAGTAATTGTGCCACTTGTTATAACAGATCATTCCGTGTTTGTACTGTGGCATCATTCTTGGTGAGGGTAGGATGCTGCAAATGGTCAGTGTCATACTGGCCTGGACTACATAATTGGAGAGCTCATCTATGTCTCTTTTCATGTAGTCCGGGGAGGTACATCTCAGGTCATTCACACCAGCATGGACTATGACTGCATCATATTTCTACTTGCTTTGGGGTGACCTGCATACTTGTGTTATGTGGCATATTGTAGCAGCCTACAGGCAGCTTACTGTACCCTTTCCCTTGTTCAGTCTGGTGTGCGGGACAGCAGCGTGTCTCACTATGGAGTCACCTATTACAACTGTATCAGGCATGTTGTTTCTCCTTCTGGCCTGTGACTGTTTGGCACACCAGCTTTGTGTACTATGTGTTGCATGTGCTATGTTTGGAGGTTGTTTGATTGGG
The DNA here is from genome assembly GCF_019279795.1 of Protopterus annectens. Taxonomy (NCBI): domain Eukaryota; kingdom Metazoa; phylum Chordata; order Ceratodontiformes; family Protopteridae; genus Protopterus; species Protopterus annectens. The sequence continues at coordinate 282,127,429 of NC_056728.1, forward strand.
TGTCTGCTTTGGAGGCCTCTGTTGGTGTGGTGTGTTTGTAATTCTGGCCTCCGGGAATGTTTTTCTGTGTTTATGTCTTTGGTTTGCAGTTGTGATAGGTCTATGTGGGACTGGGTTTGTGGTGTGTGTGGTTACCTTCTCCTCCTGACTAGTTTTGGGAGTACTGAGTTGAGGGAGCTCAGCCTCCAGTTTGGATAGATGGTTGCATCTCTCACATATATTTGTATTTCTTGGGGGGAGTTGGGGGTTGTCTGTGTACTTGGGGCAGGTGTAACATTGCCTCAAGATTCACAGATTCAACTTGTTATGGCTGGCCTTAGTGGATTGTATGTGTGGACATATTTTATTGCCATACTACTGATCAGTGATTACTTCTTTTTTTTATGTTTGCTCTATCATGTAGTAGCTTCCTCATTCTCTTGCATGGTTTGGTTATGGCTGGTGTCCACCATGCCAGATGCCTGCGTGTATGGCATTGTGTCTTGTTTTAATTTAGGATTGCATAATCCAAGCATTCCTGGCAGTGTTCATGGAATGCCTGTATAACAGGTTCTGAGGTGTGGCCCATATTTTGCACCTGCACAGGACCTTTAATGGATTCCACATCAGTTTGGAGGAGTGCAAATTTTGCTTTACACATGTTTTTCACTGTGGTTTTCTGGCCAGGGACTGTGGTCAGGATGTGTATATCCAGTGTGATTACTCTATGGTCTGGTCTTACCAGTGAGCAATACACTTCTCATCTTGCCATCCAGTACCCATGTTGCTGATTATCACATCCAGTATGCTTACCCCTCTTGTGGGAGTGGTACGTTGTTCCTGGGCATTTTGGTTTATGGATTCTATGAACTTTTGTCCTACAGTGTTGGAGCTAGTATAATGCTCCCAGTCTATGTCTGGGTATTTTCAGTCACCCAATATAATGTGGTTTGGAGGACTTGATATATTCATGTATTCCAACATAGGCCAGGTGCAGTTCCTGGTGTTGGGACGGTAGTCTGTAGCAGGCTATAAACTGGGGGGCAGTTTTAGCCACTGTTACTTGACCATGGCTAGTCCATGCTGCTTCTTGTTGTGGTACCAACATGGGGTGTGGTTATCCTTGACAATTATTGCTAGTCACCCTCCTTTTGTAGCTTGTTCCATGTTTTGAGGCTGTACAGCATAGTATGAGGTGTAACCTGGTAGTGTTAGGGTGCTGTTTTGAGCCTTGACCCAGTTTTCTGTTACAGCACAGATATCAACATTCTCCATACTGGGTGAGTTTAGACTGCATGCATCTTGCTGTTTAGACTTCTGGCATTGGGTAGCATTACATCTAGGTTCTTATCCCTTCTGATACCTATGGAGGTAGGTTTGTGTTTTGAGCCTTACCTATTCAGGGCACGCTGTGGGTAACAACAGCCTCTGCCAGTATCCATACGGCCTGCACTGATAGGTGCACACCAGTCCTAGCAGGTGGAGCATCATGTCATGCTCAGCATGTCATCCCAGGCTGGCACACATTGGATCCCCTTTGACTAACTGCAATACTTCAGCCAATTATTGCAATTGATCATCTCATTGTCATATTGTGGCATGATGCTTGGTGAGGGTAGGATGTTAGTCACGGTCCTCAGGTGTGCATATAGTACATGGTGTTACATTACTTAACACATGGCATTCATGCCTCAGGTGGTGCTGCAGGGCTGCTTCTGTCGGATGCACATATTACACTCCCTGTACATGTTTGTGAGCAGGTCATGTCATTTTAGGCATCCCTGTTATTATTTGAGTGAGTCAGAGGGGGTATCATTCCCAGGGTTCCTACTGAGCCAGTGTATGTGCTATGCGTTGCCTCTTTGCCAAGGCCAGGGCATACTGGGCACGCCTCCTTCTGCCTACTGGGGCAGGCTCAGGTTGTTCCTCCGAGTCACGCTCTGCCTGCAATGGCCTTGGCAATGGTGGGGGGCTGTTTGGCCTAGCCCTATGCTGGTCCTGCTGCAGCTGTTTTCGCAAGATCATATTATGTAGCATAGCACATACCATGACAATTTGGGTACATGTAGTTGGTGTGTACTGCAAGGCTCCACCAGATGTGTCCAGACACCGGAACCATGACTTGAGCAGCCCAAACACACGCTCTATTACATTACGTGTTTGTGCGTGTGCCTCATTATGGCGTTCCTGTTCAGGTGTGTGTGCGTTTCTGATGGGTGTCATCAGCCACGGCTCCAGTGCATAACCTGCATCCCCCACTAGGTGTCCATGTGGGATGTCCCCATTGGCAAATGTCTGGTACAGCTGCGTCAAATGCCAGATGTGGGAATCATGGTAGCTCCCAGGGCAGCCAGCACACACATTCATTATTATGCCCTGGGCATCACACATGACCTGGCAGTTGATGGAGGGGAAGCGCTTGCGGTTAATGTAGGCCCTACCCTGTTCACTGGCTGGTGCTTTGATGCATATGTGCGTGCAGTCTATTGCACCGACTACCTCAGGGTATTCTGCTATTTGCTGGAAGAGACGCATATTGCTGGCCAATACCTCACGGGCATTGGGGAAATATACATGATCACCGACATGTGCTGACATGGCATCCAGGAACTGGTGCAGTACCCTGGAGGCTGATGCCTGTGATATCCCCATCATATCACCAGTTGGTCTTTGGAAGGTACCTGTTGCTAGTATTCTTAGGCCAACACATACCTTGGTTTCCACTGGGATGGGTTCCCCTCTGTTGGTTCTGTGTGTGAGGCGTGGCCTGCACAGCTCAACAATTTGCTGCAGGAGGTCTCTGTCCACTCTATAGTGCTCTACTATCTCCAGCTCATGTAACCCGTGGTAGGTGACCCTGGACCTGTACACTCTTCTCCGTCTCCTCACTGTGGGTTGTCTGGCACCATCTGCATTGTCACCACCCTCAGCAAGTCGTCTATGTCTCATTATGACAGCTATGGCAGCCCCTAACATTTCTGCTCTGAGTTCAGCTTTTTCAGTTTTCACTTCTAATAGCTTACTCCTGTCTTGCAGTGTCTCTTGAGAGAAACATCCTGCACTGCTGTTTGCAGAGTTTTAAGTGCTGGTCTGGGCTACTATTCTGCCTGTGTAATTGCCTGCTTCTAATTGTTTTCACCTGCTAGCTCCAGCAGTATTCCCTGCTAGCTTCCTATGGATTCTGTTGCTTCCTTTTTCCTTTCTGTTTCCTCAGGGGGGAGCAGCATGCATACCAGCAGAAACACGCTCACAGTGGCTTACACGTGCACACACATGCTTACACGGTTCAGAATCTGATTATTCGGGTTAAAACACGCGCACACCCATGCAAACAGTGTTAAACATCTCCCAACACGCTCCCACATGCTCAGTCTGCCTTACACGCGCACACACTGTCTTACTCGCGCTTCATGGCACGCACATGTGCGCATGCACGCCCAGTAAGAAACTTTGGTGTAGGCAACAGTGTACACCTTCCATTTCTTGACTTTCCCATGCTTATGTTGTGGCACTCCTCTTTCCATGATATGTGCCTGACATCTGTTATGTAACTCTGCCCTCCAATGAACTGCATTTCTTTCTGCCATTCCCCCCTGTGATGTCACCTATCTCCTACTCTATTCCTCCCCCTTATGTATCTCTTACACTACTCAGAATGTGCTCATTTGCTATGTGACAGTGGAATTCAGTATCCTAATACTCATTTGCATCAGATTGCCTACTAATGCTTAATTACATCTCTTAGACTCAGCTTCCCCCCTTAGCAACCACTAAACGGTGGCCATGTTGTTTTTGCTCTGCTGGTCCCTGCATTGTAAATCCATGTATTGCATAAAACCCACATTTGTGGGTTTATAACCTTCGTTTTTATGTTTTATATAGCGCAGCCCGTTTGCGCGGGGCTGCGCTGCGTTTAAACACCGGCGATCGCCGAAAAAAAATTATTTATTTCTCATATTTGCATGGGGGTACCTTGCCAGTGGCCACATATTTGGCCATTGGCATGCTGCCTGACACATATGCACCCTTTATTTGGAGCTGACATGGCTCCATTGTGGTTTTTGCAGAAACGTACTCAGTTGTCAACTGAGTACATTTCTGCAGCTAAAACGGCTCTTACACGGGCTGCTTTGGGCTTCCTGGATCGCTAATCAACCTCATTTGCATGCTATTCGGCTGCAAGTGAGGTGATTAGCTTATCCACGCCCACTCCGTGTAAGAGACGTTTTAGCTGGTCTCTTACACGGACTTTGGGCTGTTCCTGGATCGTGAAGGCTGCATGGAGTCTTACACTACTCTTAGACTCCGTGCAAGCTTTCGTGAATCCTGCCCATTGTCTTGCAAGGAAAGAAATATAACTATTATAGACCTGGGGTTAGATGAACTCAGAGAACCAATGAGCCATCTCAATTCCAAAAGAGAGGGATTCAGGCATGTTTACTGCTGAAGAAAACCACTTATTGAGAACTGAATCATGTTAGCACCCTCTTCTTTCTCAGGAATTCCATATATTCTTATGTTATTCCTCCTCGATCTACTTTCAAGATCTCCCAGTTTCTTAATCAGCCTGGTGTTTTGTTTCAGAAGAAATTGATTGTGATGTTCATTTTCTGTCATTCTAGTATCTAGGTCAGTTACTGTTTCCTCTAAGGCAAGAATCTGTTCAGATTGTTTTTTATTATTCCATTTAGAAGTTCCAGTTGTTTACTGCATTCTTGTTTGATAATATCCATTTTGTTTTTGAATTTGTCCATTTTTAGTGACAGTTCTTGGATGTTTGTTATTATAAGATGTAGTTCTTTCTTCACTGTACTCTCCTGGTGTGGGTTCTTCACGTTGCTCATGTTTTTAGTGAGAGTTCTTGGATGTTTGTTATTATAAGATGTAGTTCTTTCTTCACTGCACTCTCCAGGTGTGGGTACTTCAGGTTGCTCATGTTTTTAGTGACAGTTCTTGGATGTTTGTTATTATAAGATGTAGTTCTTTCTTCTCTGCACTCTCCTGGTGTGGGTTCTTCACGTTGCTCATGTTTTTAGTGACAGTTCTTGGATGTTTGTTATTATAAGATGTAGTTCTTTCTTCACTGCACTCTCCTGGTGTGGGTACTTCAGGTTGCTCATGTTTTTAGTGACAGTTCTTGGATGTTTGTTATTATAAGATGTAGTTCTTTCTTCTCTGCACTCTCCTGGTGTGGGTACTTCAGGTTGCTCATGTTTTTAGTGACAGTTCTTGGATGTTTGTTATTATACGATGTAGTTCTTTCTTCACTGCACTCTCCTGGTGTGGGTTCTTCACGTTGCTCATTTTTAGTGACAGTTCTTGGATGTTTGTTATTATAAGATGTAGTTCTTTCTTCACTGCACTCTCCTGGTGTGGGTTCTTCACGTTGCTCATGTTTTTAGTGACAGTTCTTGGATGTTTGTTATTATAAGATGTAGTTCTTTCTTCACTGCACTCTCCTGGTGTGGGTACTTCACGTTGCTCATGTTTTTAGTGACAGTTCTTGGATGTTTGTTATTATAAGATGTAGTTCTTTCTTCTCTGCACTCTCCTGGGGTGGGTTCTTCGAGTTGCTCATCTTCAGATCTCCAGTAGAAAACGTCTTGACAGGAATAATTAAAAAGTTCTCTTGACTGTGTATTAATTTTTAGAAAATAATAAAGAGTCTATGTTAATCTAACTTTTAGTATACTTTTAGTTAGATTTTTCCAAAAATTAAAGTATATGTCCTATCATGATATTAAAATCTAAGCAGAGCTATGGATTTCTGCTGCTGTCAGAATGGCATCTTGGCCATGCCCCCCAGTTGTCTGTTGTCTGATAAACTATCTGAAACTGTGTTGAAATAAGGAGGTTGAGGTAGTGGGCCTATCTGTCAGCAGGTGAATCCCATATGGGTAATCTGAACCATGGTAGGGGTTTATCCTTTTGCATGACACTTGCAAATTGATGCTACATAATAGTTTAACTGCAAAACAGGATGTTTTGGTGTGTGTTACAGCACACAGGAAACATAGGCCCTGGTGTAAGCCAAAGACTCTAAGTGTCGCACTTTCTGCTGATATAGTGTTGTGACATGTTCTTTTTGATCCTATGTTACTCACATATGCTGCCCTATATGATGTGTTGTTCTGTAAGGGGAGGTTATAGCTGTATATTGAGCAGTACTCTCTGTGAGACCTTTTAGTTTTAAATGTTTGTCTGCTGAGGGCAGAATTAAACATTAGCTGTACTTTTTTTCCATTGTGGGGAGAGTGTGGTTATCGACTGCATCTAAAAAGGACATGCATACAGTGGATGTAGTATTCTACAATCCTCTGTGGTGTGACCGTATGAGCGGTCTGCCTGCATATCTTTTACAGTCATCTCCTTTGATGGAAAGGGGGCTTACAATACCAATGACTAAGTCTGCTAGCCTTGTAATGCTCCACTAGGGTTTGCAGCAAACACAAATGGCTTGACTGTTTTAGAGAATAATTTAAAGGAGGATGAACATGTATGGACTTCTTCCTAAATCTATGTCATGGTGATGTATGTTAGGATTTTGGGGAGTCTCACCCCATCTGTATGATGGTGCTATATATCTAGGTTGGCATTGGGGGGATGTTTCCACAAATACCCACATGGAAGGAATTATTTGGATAATAAAAGGGCATAGCACACCCATCCCAAGAAGTGGCCTAGCATAGGTCTCAGACTACTGTTTTGATGCACACACTAATATAAATGGGTCATATAAGAGTTGAGCATGCTGTGGGGGCAGACATACTGCAGTAGACTTTAAAGTGTATGTCATTGTCAGGGTGGTTGTCAGATAATTGTAGGGAGTTTGACTACTGGGTCTATAGCATATCCACAGTTCAATGGACTAACATAATACATTTAACAACATTTTTGCTTCAGATATCCATGTGATTTCATTTGTAGGGCAAGGCAGCTCACCTGCCATGTGTGCAATCAACACCCAGGAGAGGATGCCCCTGTGGACAGGCAATTAGGATTATTATTATTTTCTGTTGTCCCTGATACTCTTCTGAATAACCATCAAAAACAAAATCAACTGTAGGAGAACTGTTGAATTTTGTAAAGGAGATAAAATAGCTGGAGGAAGGATCTTTAGCAAAGGGAAGGGGTAAACTGTATAGAAATAAATGGAATCTGTGGGAACAATACATACATACCGAATAATGTCTGGAAGGAGTTACATTTCAGGAAATACAGGACTTGAGCAACATATGTCATGTTAAACTGAATATTTGTTAAGACAAATCATGTGTACAAAGGAAAATAAATTATTGTAATGGTTTGTTTTCTCTTTTATAACTGAATGTGTCCTCATGTCACTACGTAATTTATGATGTTAAAAATGATATTAAAGGAATCTGATGCTATTCACCATTATATATTCCACTTGCTGCCAGTCTATCAATACCTATAAAAATGGCACCAGGATGCGTTTAATATATTCAGATAGGGGATATATTCTCTTTGACAATTAAAATTACTCATATGGAATGAAATTCTCTGTTTCCAGAGTGAAGAGGTCTGCCCCACATAGAATGAGTTGCAACAATACACTGTGTTATAAATAATCCACTTAGTGCTGCTTGTGATTTGATGTCTAATCTCAAACATTTTAGCTGTATTCACACAAGTAAAGAATTTACTCTTACGCTCTTCCATGTAGTGAAAGTAATTATGACATGTAAAACAACCAATGGGATATCCAGTGCTCTTGGAGAAATATGCTTAATAGACATGGACCACTTATACAAGTTTAAAAAAAACTATCTGGTAGGTTTACCTTTGTAAATATTAAAACTTCATTGACTGGGAAGATAATTCCCAAAAATGGATCTATTAAACTATGCCAACATTTAACAATTAACTCATGACCCTTCTTTCTTAAATTCAAAATGTGTTCATTATGACCTTCCTCCCTAAGTATTTGAACTAATCTATTTATTTCTCTTTCAAAATCATCCTGATTGCTACATATTCTTCTCAATCTAATTTACTGTGATCTGGGTAAAATTCTTATTATATGTTTTGGATGGCAACTAGTTGCAGTTAATAAAGGGATTCCAGTAAAAGCATCCTATAAAAAGAGGCCACTAGGGAGTCATTTAATAATTTGATAACATTAACATCAAAAACCTCTATAGCATTTAAAGTATGTTTTGCAGTGAAATTTAATATTTTAGCAATTTCTTTTCAAATACTGTACTTACTGCTAAAACTGATCCGTACTACCCAACCATTGAACTCAGCAGTAATCCGAGTATCTCTTCCACATAATGAAATATGGGAAATATTCACTAGTCTGTTTTTTATAAATCCCTTCCTCATGCCCCATAAAACGATCTACACAGATGGGCGTAAAATCAGCACCCATAGCCATCCCCATTAACTGTAGATAATATTTTTCTCCATAATAAAAGGCATTCATATTCAGAATATATTCTAACAGTTGCAATAAAAAGTTTTTTTCCTTATTATATATATTTTGCCTTTATCTAATCAAAAATGACATTGCATCTATGCTTCCTGCATGAGATATGCCAGTATACAATGATTCTACATTCATTGTTACTATACACACACACACACACACACACACACACACACACACACACACACACACACACATGCAAATATATATATATGTGTGTGTGTGTGTAAGAAGTAACAGTGCTTTCATTCATGAGTCTAAGAAAATCAGTACTATCCTTCAAGCTTAAAAGTATCAAAGCTAATAATGGTTTCAATATATTCTCCAAATTAACAGAAATGGATTCTCTAAGGTAAACCTATAAGATGCATTAGGATGGGCGGCAATTGGAAATGGATTTTTGTATCCTTGGTAGTATATAAACCATCTGTATCATAGGCATATCAGCCACAAGTTCAGATATTAAATGTGTGCCAATGACCCCGATTTATCCATATGCTTTAAAAAGTGTTAATCTTATTTTTGAAACCTACCATATGGTCCAAATGTATTTTCATATCAGAAGATATCAAGTAACAAACTAAAAGGTGTAGTTATGGGCTCACCAGCAGCCCCTTTTTTGCCAACTTAGTAATGGGTTGGTGGGAAACAGTTTTACAAGATATATTTGGTATATTTAAAGTTGATTACTACAACAGGTTTGTGGAAGATTTATTTTTTATTATTGAGGGTGACCACACAACAGTTAAAGATTTCGTAGACAAAATGAACCACAGGTCAGAGTTCTTAAAATTTGCATTGGGAGACCATGGTAGTAGTGTAAACTTTTTAGATGTCCACTTTGAGTGGAATGTTACAAATAATATGTTAGAAATTAAAATAGATAGCAAAAATACATTCACTAACAGTTACTTACACAACAAAAGTAACCATCCAGGGTTTATAAAAAGAACATACCAAGAGGACAATTCATCAGTGCTAGTAGAATGACTTGTAATAATATAACATTGAAAGATTAATTTAAGTTTATTTGTGAGAGGTTTGAAAAAGGGGGTATGATGAGAATTATTTGCATCAACTAGCTGAGGACATTTTTCAGAAAAGACAGGGTATGTATCCACCTATTCTCAAATAGTCCTTTAGAAGTAATGGGATCACTAGCGAAAACAATAGCAAGTTAGTTTGTAACTTGGAAATGACAGTAGAGAGTGGAAAAATAAGAGAAATTATTCAAAATAACTGGAAAATTTTGGAAGGAAATAGTGAGTTGTCCGAGGCAGTGGGCAACAAACCTAGTTTTGTATATAAAAATGAATATAATCTGAAAAATATATTTCATAGAGATAACAACAAATATATTCCTGAAATTTTGTATACACAAAAAGTTAACGGTATGTTTAAATGTGATAACTGTAGGTATTGTAGATATATTCTGGAAGGACCTTTTATATCTGCACAAACCTTTCCTCATACTATTAAGGTACCAGGACATTTTACTTGTAAAACCAGAGGAGTAATTTACATCAGTGTATGTAGTGGATGTTCAGCATTCTATGTGGGTATGACTACCAGAGCTCTTTATGAAAGAATTAGAGAACATTATTATAGTATTAAAAAGAAGGATGACAACAGTCCCTTATATAAACACTCAATAGGATGTGTAACACGTACAAGATTTCTTTTTTTCTATTTTAGAACATGGTTCCCTAGATTTAAGGGGTGGTGGCTTTAAGAACTTTTTGGAGCAAAGGGAAACTTATTGGCAGATTAGACTTGAGGCAGATAAACTGCCAGGCCTGAATGAAGTAATTAATATAAAATGTTTTTTAAAAAATAGGAAACTATATGTGAACAGACTGAAAGCGTTTTTAACGGTTTTAAATGACGTCTTCTGAATTGAATGTAATTATTGGTTTTAATTAGATAATTGTGTTAATTGAGGAGAGTATGTATGTTTGCTTGTAATACTAGTAAGTTGTAATGAGTTCTAAAGAAGTCTTAGGATGAAAGCGTTTAAATAAAAGGAGTACGTTAGCTACTTTCAGCCAATGTTATATGGTTACTATATCTCATAAGAATCTCATCCCTTTGTATATGTAGTTGTTTCAGTACCTTATTTTCAAATAATTTAACCATAGGATACCTGGCAAGTTGATAGTTCAGTTTATGAAACTTGTAACAATCTGCAGTAGTTGGACAATTAACTTCCATATGTGTAGCATACCAGTATTTTAAATTTAACATGTGGCAGACATCACACTTATCAGAGACAAATACAAATTCAGAAACTTAAAAGGTTGGAAAAAATTAAGTCCTTTGTTTGAAATATTTAATTCACCCATAGTTAAATCTTTATCAGACAAATTAAAACCGTTACTGGGGTCAATTTATTTATTTTGGCATGTTCAGTTGAAAAATAGCCAGATGTTGGTGGTTAAGATCTGTGCTTCCCCCACCCCTTCTAAAAGGGTAGACTATTTTACTAGATGGTCGGCCACATACTGATTCAGCATCAGTATCAGTATCTGATGATAAATCAGAATGATTGGAATCAATGTCAGTATTACACGAGGCCAAAGTATTTATTTTATAATTGATTCCTCCTGTCTTTCTCTTAAATCTGTTTGGCATACGAGTCTTCTCATGTTTGTGCATATCTTACATCCTTCTTATTCTTATTCCAAGAACAGGTCTGTCATTTTCAAAAATCATTAACATCACACTTAAACATATTAGTTTTCTTGACTTCTAAACCTCATTTCAATATCCTCATTTGATATAAATATTTACCCTCCAAGCTTTTATATTCCAGATGCCCTATAAAAATTTGTGTCTGATGAAAATGTATTGGCAATTTCATTAAATATATGTAATGGTCATTTGTAATAGGATATAAACAGTTCTCATTGTAGTGTTTTTAAATAGAAATCCATTTAGCCAGAAAAAAAAATTAATTTGTCCCAGCTCCCAGTTCAATATATAACCCAAGACATTGAGAAGAGATGTTATTTTTTTAAAATATGTTCTTAAATACCTCAAGTCCCAAACTGTTGATCTATGTTTTTTGAAGACTTTGTAAAATCCTAAAAACTGGAGAAGACATTTTCAGTGTATTTGTCATTTCAGCTACCTAAAGGTCCCCCATTAACAGTTGCTGCCCAAATTTAATCCACTCCAAAGAAACCTGTCACATCATCACAGTCACATGATAATTCAGGCACAAAAATTTCAGAGGTTCAATGAAGCAGTCATGACCGAAGCCCAATAAAACAAGCTTGTAACAGTCAAATGGAAAATCCAATAAATGATCAATAATCACCATTATGTAAAGTCCAATGGATCAGCACTGTTCAATAATGTATAAGAACAGATTCAAGAATGGGTGCATAGAAACACAGTATAAATCCAACACTTCCAGCATGGCAAACAAGTATGAATCCAAGACTATTCAAGCAAATGGGCAAACAGACAGAAAGATGGGTCTCGCAAAAAGCATCAGCAGTGTCATATGATTTGAACTGTATGCAAAATCCTTTAACATACTGCTTAACATCTGTTTCTCAACAGAGACACTGAAGCTGTGGTCTAACCTCCATGGAGCTTTACTCAGAGCAATTTATCTCAGGAAGTAACATGTAACATGCGACATGTAATATCCTATCACTAGCTCATTAGCATTTAAAACTTCATGCCTCATATCTTACAAGATAGTCTGTACACTGAAAGGCACAATAATGTGGCAATATTCTTGCAAAGGAGATTGTGTCAACACTATAATATAAAAGTAGTTGAAAAGCATGGGAAACCTGAACGACAAAGCATTATACAGAATGATAAAATGTGCATCACGTGGATCACCCATTACCAACAATTCAAAAATAGATGCCCAAAAGCAAAATATAGTAGTCCAGGAAAAAAAGACAAAAGTAGCATTGATTATTGAAATCGCTACACCTAGCGATTACAGTGTTTCATGTACAGTGAGACACAAAGTGTAAAATATCAAGATTTGCAGGTAGAAATGAGGGCAATGTGGAGGAAAGATACCCAGACAGCCCCAATAGTAGTAGGGACAAGAATTGACAGTGACATTTAGATATGCTACTGATACATATAACTCTGTATGAATTGCAGAATGAGTTACTTCTGGGCTCATTGTGAGTGCTGTGAAGAGCACTTTTGGCTAATGTCAAAGACTGAAACAATACTAATTTCATGAAATTTAATCATACCCTGACTTAGGAATGGGGTCCATTTCTGTTATGGTATTAGAAATTCAAAAGATTTAGAGAAATTAAACTGAGGGTTGACATTATAGTAGGCTTTATTAGTGGGAGTGAAAAAGGGGATAGGGGATTAAATGGAAAAACTTGGTAAGGTAAAGTATATTAGGATATTAGGCAGATACTTGTGTAGTGAAATGAAAGAGGACTAATGAAGGCAGTAATTGTAGGTGGGCTTCAAGGAAGAGCAAGTGGGGCTGGTGAGGAAGTGAGGGATCAGTGGAGTAGTTGTGATGTGGTGGGTCTTAGAAACTGTGGTTAGATTAGAGGCTTAGCGTAGAAAATGCCACATTACAGCCTATGGCTGGGTTAGGGAAGCATATGTGCCAATGAAATTCAGACCTAGCTCTGGGAGGTGGATGTAGGCTTCTACATTTTGGGAAGAGGGAAAGTAAGGTACAATGAGATGATTTAGGGATGTAGAATCAATGTAGTATTTTGAAACATTGAAGGAACTTAGAAATCCTGTTATGTAAAGTATTTAGTAGACGCAGGGCAGACATGACTGACAATGGCTTGAGCAAACTGAAATTAAAACAAAACAGATGCGGTACTTGACAGGGAGGCATTTTGAGACTTTAGGAGGGATAGCGTTAAGGGAAGGTGAAAAGGTATAGTGACGATGGATGTAGAATTTGTGTTGGGTTAGGGATGTTGGATGATTGATTGGTTTGGATGAAATGCAAGCTGAAGGGGAAGTATGGCTTGTGAGTTCAGTATATGGACCAATATGGATGATCAAGTTGTCATGTGGAAATATTTTGAAGAAATGGAGGTGATGGGGGCTAAGAAAGATTGTATGTTTCTGGGAGGTTTCAGTCTTGTGTTGTGTTAGTGTCAAAGAAGTGCAGTTTTGGGGGGAATCAAAAGTCAGTGTCAAAAGCATTACAAAAAGACACATGATTTTATAATGGAAAGAAGAAAGTGTTTACTTTTATAGAGATGAATGTAGAGAAGTGAGTAGCTTGATTAGGGTTGTATGAGTGGGCATCTGGTAGAGAAAACACAGAAGGCAAGGATTAGGGTTGTTTTGAGTGAACTGAGGCAGACATAGGGGGAAGGAAGAAGAGATGGTGGAAAAATCCAAGTCTATGGGGGGAAGCTATGTATAGGAAGATCATTGATGTGAAGATGGGAGCAGAAGGGATGTCATAGGTTAGTTGGGATGAAATTAATGGTATAAAATGGTAGAAAAAAATGATGCTTGACATTAAAATTCCAGTGTCAGATCAAGATGTTGGAGCAGCATTCTTGTTATTTTGGCAAATTTAAGTGAAAGCTGGATTTAATAAACAAAAACCTTGCTTTTGCAGCCTGAATGGATATTTTACTAAATCCAAGGTACACTAACCTTGGAGTTACTCTGTATAATGGGGATGTGTTGGAGGAGAAGACCAAGAATATGACAGTAAAATGTTAATGCTTTGCATAAACTTTTCTCATGGAACAATTAGCATAATGGGGATGTTGTCTTACAGAGCAGCCTTCCTGTTTACAGGGGGCTCCATAAATTAATGTGAAAACTCTCATTTTAACAGTTTTCCCAATAAGCAATACCAATAAATAAAAAGCTAATTTGATTTTGAGCCTTTTATCCCCATTATTATTTTTGGCTTTGTTCCTGATTCTTGTGGGAAGAGTTTGTTAAATTCTAATTTTTATGCAATTTACATTCGTCAGATTAAAATTTATCACCATCCAGTAAATTAGCAACAGCAATGAATTTATCATTGCCCTTAACAATCATATGGGTATTTACAAACACACACACACACACACACACACACACACACACACACACACACACACACACACACACACACACACACACACACACACAAGTATAATACTTTTGTGCAAACTGAAAAAGGTGAAACTATGGGAGCTCATTTAAGCATTCAGCAGTGATCACTTACTGAATGCCATAGAGCAGTGTTATATCAGCGCTATAATAGAAAAGTGCCCTCTCTGTGTAGAAGCTGTAGTGATGATTTAACTAGTGTTGAATATAATGGCACATATTTAAGTGAATTAAAATTTAATGGTTTCTAAACAGTGACATATACAGCCTTAACCTGGTAAGGAAAGCAACCTCATTTATTTATTTGTTTTCCTTCTTTGTAAGTTAAGCCGGTAAGCAGACTGGCCTTTGGACCCTTTTCAGCCATGACCTTTGCCAAAAGCACATGCTTTCAGAAGCACAGCATGAAACTGCAATGCAGAATAATGAAGTACCAGCCAGCATTGTAATTTGTAAAGAAAAACTATGAAAAGAATAGGGGATGACAACACAAATAATAGGACAAAGAAGATACAGAAAAAAAGTAATGAACAAATATTACAATAAAATGGACTGATTTTCCTCAACTATCATGTAAGTTAATCAGAAACATGTAAAAATACTAGAAAGAGTTGCTAGCCTTCCTATTATCTCTGAAACTTTTATATTTTGCAATTTCTTTTTTATTTTATCTTTCAACTTGTCTTTTGAATATTGATAGGTTTAGCTAATTTCTGATTTCATTTCTGCTACAATCTTGGAGAATGCCTTTCTTTCAGTGCAAGTTCAAAAGAAGGTCTTGAAATATCAAGGGTACTGTTATCATTTGCTCTGATTCTGTGTATCTATAACTTAACAATTTTCCAAATAACAAATGCAATTGGAGCATTAACAATCATCCTTTCTGGATTTAAGTCTAAATAGATGCAAATCTGCAGCTTGCTTGTTTACAGATGACAGACCGTGATCAGCATATGTGGCTGTTCCTCAAGAGAAATGCATTCATGGAAGATTGCCTGGGTGCTGCATCCAAGGATGAATCTGTTCATCAGTAGCCATGGAAGCAACATCAATCCAAATTACAGGGAGTATGTCCTCAGGGACACAAGGGTACACGCAAGCTCTTACAAGAAAGGCATGCGGTATCTCAAAGTAGTGTGTTCTTCGGAATCTAAGCATGTGAAGGGAAAGATATTTGTTTTATTAATTCTCTTTCTGTGCATACAGCTTTGGAACATATAATTCACCCTGCATTCTATCAGCCAGACAGACAGTGTTACATAAAAATTTAATTTTCCATAGCTTTGGCAAGCTAGCATTTGCATGGATTCAGTTCATTGCTGTAATAAAATAATGATTTCTTTTATAAAGGCAATGGTTTATCACTATCACTGTTTAATAAGTTTAAATGCATGAGCAGCTAAGGAGCCTCATCCTGTAGTTCTGGGTTTTATTCCCTCAGTCTCCATTTGCCCACTGTGTGATTCAAAGCAGGTCAATCAATGCTATATTTCCTGGGTTGCCCTTGAAAAGTCATTTTTGTCTAGTGGGGGTTACCTGGTTAACAAATAAAATAAAACGAGACCCATAAACAGCATTAATGTTTGCTCACTATTTATTAAGAATAACTGATGATTTTCAAGGCACACGTTGCTGAATATTCTTCAAATGTGCAGTTTGGCAGTTGCAGAATCCTGACCAATACTTTTGACATTAAAACAATGATTACAAAATGGCACATTACAGGCATATTGCAATATAAAGAAATAAACACAGATAGAACATTAGTACTATAGCAGATAATCAACACAACTGTGTAGTTATTTGTTTTTACCCATAGCTTATTGTTCAATTATAGGTTCATAGGTGTTTACTAGACTAACGACCACAAGGGCCTTTTTAAGCCTAGCCATGCATCCCAAATCTCTTACAAGTTCTGATACCCTTGATAAGTGTAAGCATCAGCCTGGGAGATGAACCATTTACAGGTTACCTTTTTGCATCAGAGACATAGGTGCCAAACCAGGGATGAGTTTCCGGTTTCCCATCCAATTGTCCAAGTTGCACTTAAATTGAATTAGAGAGGAACTCTGCTTCACATGGATGGGGAACCTATTCCATAGACGGGGTAGTCTCTAGGATACATAACTATCTCTCCAACATGTCCTATTTATATCACAAGCAAGGTTTAAGTCTTTAGAATGGGTAATTCTGGTACTACAGATACTGCAGATATTTATGTAACTGTCACTGAGAGGTGATGGCATTAAGAAGGGTAGGATTCATGAAGACAGGCTTGTTGATTAGTGAAGATGTCTGGCATGGCATACCAGAATAAGCACCCTATTCTATGCCAGTGGGATATATGTCTTGTGCATAGTCATTGTGCATTTCATAAAAATGGTAACAGACTTTTGCTCCCCCCCACCCCCTTTACTATCGCTTGGTAACCTTAACTTTAACCATCCTAGATCCTTACTTTAACCATGCACCTTACCTTAAATAAAATCTGTAACACTACTACTACGCAGACAAATTTGAGCTGAATTTTGGTAAGGTTATCTTTAGTGCATTGGGAAAGGGTGTTTTCCCTTTTTGATGTACTGGGTATCATTTATTTGTGTTGTCAGTGTTATGAATGGTCAACATGTTTTGGTTAATGTTTTGTGTTTTGATCATTTAACATGTTTGCCATTTGTGATATAACCATATCTGTCTGTCTATCTATCTATCTATCTATCTATCTATCTATCTATCTATCTATCTGGCCTATCTAGCCTAATTCCAAAAGATCTGCTGTCAGTGTAAGTGACAACTTATGGAATCTGGCCCCCTGTGCAAGCTTGCTTATTGATAGGCATTACAGGCATTACACCAAAGTAATCCACTTGAAAGCAACTCTTTTGGAATCTAGCCCATTTTGTATATGTGTGTGTGTGTGTGCGTGTGTGCGTGTGTGAGTATATAAGTAATTATTGACTAGACCTTACATCACAACACATTTCATCATATAAAATAATCAACTACACATTATATCAGCAAAAATTAAAACCAAAAATTTTCAGGGAGGTAAATCCCCCCTCCCCATACCATACCCTCCCAACTTAATATATACTAAGTCTTGACACTGCAGAAAAATGGAGAAAAGGATACATTTATTAATTTACTTTTTGCTTGTTTGTTTGTATGTCTGTATTTGTTAATGAGGGTAGACCACTGATTTCAGTGGACCATTTTCAGACTCAGCCCAGAAGTATAAACTCAGTATAAAAAACAAAAGCATTCCGTTAGCCAGTGTTTAGAATTTAATTAGAACACATAAACAATGAATAAGGAAGGCATAAACAAAATAAATGCTTGCATAAATATTGTAAAATCAAGTTCATTTTGATCTCTCTGTAATACATGGACACACTCACGCATACATACACGCACACACGCACACACACACACACACACACACACACACACACACACACACACACACACACACACACACACACACACACACACACACACACACACACACACACACACACACACACACACACACACACACACACACACATCAATCTTACCATCACACACAGACAACCTTTACTCCACCTATTTCACACTCAAACACAGATGTATACACTTACCTACAACAAGCTCTTGCTGAGCAGACCTCTGACACATTTCAGCTTTAACAATAGTATACATATTCACACATTTCAGCTTTAACAATAGTATACATATTCACACATTTCAGCTTTAACAATAGTATACATATTCACAAAATGGAGAATGATACAGAAATGTACCTTACCTCTCCTCGGCTACGCATATACTGGAACTATGATAAAAAGAACACATCACTATGTTTGTTCCCACCTAACATGTCTGTATGAAATAGAAACTGTCTTTTGTGGGGTCCTGCAACATTATATACCCTAAGCCCCATAGGTGTCACTGATGAGGCAGACCCCCCCCCCCAAAAAAAAACAAAAATAAACTCTTCCTGGCAGAAGACTGAGGAGGCCATCGGCCTTATCAACTTCCTCCATTGACAGGCTGCATTGATTGCATCCATGGGTATAGAGAGTAACCTCTAGGAAGGAGCAGCACAAACTGGATATCTTATTATTACATCACAAGCTGGCTCTTATGGGAAGCTATCCCTTAAAATGAACTGGTAGGAGGTTGGAAACTTTGCATTGCATGGTGCTGAAAAATAATTATTGAAATTCTTTATACATGAGCATTTATAATGTCTTTATTTAACCTCACGTCATATACTGCCTGTGTGAACTTTATGTTATGTGAATCTGGGTAGCTCAATTATATGTCCTATACCACTTATATAGGTGTGTCATGATAAACATGGGTTTGTATGAATGCCACTTTATTTTGTTGTGCAGAATGCACTACATCTTACTAAAAGTTGCTTGTTAACATATTTTTCCTTGTTTACACTAGGGAATTCTTCAGCTTTTACAGCTATTGGCAGCTATCCTGAAACTGCTGGAAAGGTGCCATGCAAAAGAATTTATGAGCCTGTGTTTCTTTTCTTCCTGATGTTTTCCTTATGGCTGCTTAACAAACCATCAATTGCTTTCCAGAGACTGCATCCAGCATCTCAATGTGAAAAGAGGCACAGAAATACATAATATGTTTATTAACTGCAGAATCTATGCTTCCATTAAAGAGACACAATTCTCTTTGACTATTATTAAGAACCCCCCACTGTGAGTATTTGTTTTTATTGATTCTTGTGATGTATTCTGGAATGCATACCGTCAACCGAGATGTTCTAAGATCTGTTATCAGCAACATTTATAAAACAGTTTTTTATAGCATTGATCTTATTTATATGGCATTAACAGGAACAGACTCAGGACAGAAAATGGTAATAGTGATTGTTTCTGGGTAACAGTATCCGGCACAGCCATATTGCTCAGAGAACATGAATGATGTGTGGAGAAAGCAATGTTTTTTTATAATGCATATAAACAGATGCAGTTATATTACTATGAAATAGGAACAATTGTATTAAACCTAGATTTAGTAAGGGATGCATTTTACATAATCTTGGACACCCAGACTCTCTGTAAATGTTCATGATCTTATACATTTGTTTCCCATTTATACAACCTTAAGGGAACAGCATGCTACAGAGTCATTTAGTCATACTGTGAATTGTGGGAGCTTTTTTAGCTGTCTATATTACCTGCCATACTGTGAATTAAACAGGAAGCATATACATTGGTATGAGTTCCTGCAAGTACGGATGTATTACTGTGTTAGTGTTCAAGTGATCTGCTTATGGCTGACATGCCGTTCTCCCCTTATGTAATTGCACAACGTCTGACCAAGTGAGAGGGAGGATAAGAGAGAGAGAGAGAGGGAATAGCTGGGTTTAGACTGTTCATTTCATTTTCCCTGGCCAACCCGTTAGATCTTGGGATGTTACATTAGTCTGTGAAACCAGCATTGTAGGCAAACACCTTACCTTTGTCTTAGTGGACTAGAGTTACTGTATTTTACTTTTAAAGTAATTTCAGTCTGGTGCAAGTGATAAAAGGCATGCAGTGGTCTTTTGAGAGGGATGAACTGGAAAATGAGAAGAAGAATGAATCAGAACAGGAAAACATGAAGTGGACAAGAGGTGACTATAGACAACTGAAGATAATCTTTGTCTTGCCAGATGCATGGTTAAAATGAAACTTGCATGCTGTAGTACTACAAGAAAGTGTATGCATCACAGGAGAAAGCAAAATATTTACAGTATCAAAATGATTAAAAACCTGAAATAATAAAATGAAAATAACAGAGATACTAAGCTGAGCAAAACATACAGTAAAATGAATAATTATTTACAAATGCTACAAAACTACAAACTGCTCTAAGGACATAATATTTATGGGTCTAGTTCACGTTGTCGTAAGCTGACAATATCAAAAAAGATATTGTCGGCACGACAATGTCGAAAGTTCAGAACATCGCACAGGTAAACGGAAATCTCCATAAGGGGGAGATTTCCATTTACCTCAATGTAGTGCAGTCTCGGAGTTGGTATATTTAAGTAGGGGGGGTGCATGGGGGCTTGCCCCCTGCCTACGCTAGTTAGTTTTTTTATTGATTTTTTTTTTTTTACATTATTCGATAATTTACTACTTCAATCAATAAAGTTTGACCTTTATTGATTCGATGTAGTAAAATTTCGATAACGTGATATAGACGCATATTTATTGGACCTACTGAAAGTGGTTTCAGGGTTGCACACCAGAATCAGGAAAGGCAGCTGGTTTTCAGAACTGAGGAATGACAAACAATAATCTGTCAGACTTTTTCATCTAGGTCCTCAGAACAGCCAGCCGTGCCTTACATAATGACCTGAGAGACCTAATTGGAACATGGTCCTGCTCATATCAACCCCCCACTTAATTATTTTCTTCTTACTTACGCAGCTTTTATTCCTCTTTGATATATCACCTTTCTTCTGTCCACTTCTGTCTATCACGTAATTCTATTTGTTCTTTTCTTCTTCCTATATTTAAAAAAGGGGGGGATCTTCTTAATACTATGTCTCTTTGGTTAAAGACTGTGAGTGCATTTCAAATTATGATATTCTTTTGTAATATTATTTTTGCTGCTTTAATGAATACTGTAGATCAGAGTGTATGTGCTGTATCTTTAAGAAGCATATCAAGGAATGAACGTGCACGTATAAATACCGGGCATGTGCTATTCCCAGAGCCATTTTGACAGTGCAGCCAGAGTGAGCATGTATAACTGCAGTAGTTAGTTTGTATATAAGTTACGTAAGTTAAAGTCAGTAAACTTCTATTGTGATGTGTTTGTCTACAATAAAGCTGCTTGAACAGAACCCACGAAGGCTCTTCTTTTGTGTTCAAAGCAGGAGAGTGACATGGTGTTAGAACCAGAATTCCAGAGAATGATATTCGGAGCTATGAGGTGCAGAGATAACAGTGAAGTTAAACCAAGGGAAACAAGCATGAAAAAGAGCCAGAAAAGATTCAAAGGTAATGAGACTTCGCACAAACTGTTTATTTTATAAAAAAGATAAAATTGAGCATTACAAGGGTACAAACTGCATTATTAACTAAAGAAAATGTGGTACTTACGTATTATCGCAACCACATTTCCACCCAGAAAAAACGGCTGTTCTTCAAGCCGTACTTGTGCAGAAAAACAATGGGGTTGTCCTGCAAAATGTAACATTTCCATACAGAAGTCCAGCTTTCCCCTTTTAAAAGGGTGGATTACAGTTTTGGGGTGGGCATCTGAAACACTGACAACATTATAGGTTTGTTTGGGGTTTACACAACTCAACTTTTAATGTCATGAATATACTTCACTGTTTGAAAATGGATTTAACACATGGATGTATACTTGTACAATGTGTTGTGAACTGTTTTGCTAACGGTCAAAATACGATGCGGTGTTATGTACTTAAAATGTAGATTTTTTTTTGTTTCCAGAAACGGCAGCAGACCAATTTTAGCAACGGTCAAGGTTTTCAGAAATTCTACCTTTTTTTCTGATGCAGTGCTGCTGCAGTACATAAACAGTTTGCGTTACATGCTTGCCCATGGCCACTTCTGTCACATAACACTTTTCACAGAGATTGTGTAGCTGCAGTGATTTGCAAATACTTTTGGCCCTTATAATAATTCCAGACATGTCAGTACACTCGGGACCAGTTTTGTTCATTACAAGCAAAGTTTGTACATTTCTGTTGAACACAGCTTAAAAAAACAATAATGTGACCTAAAGATACAAGACTATCAGACATGATGTCATATCTTTCAGCAAACTTTTATACCACATCTTTCTACGTTTGTACTTTTCTTGGATAAACTTTATGGGACAAAATTTTCAGGAAGGAGTACGGCTCGGAAAAATACGTTTCTCCTGTTGGAAATGTGGTTGCGATAATACGTAAGTACCGAAAATGTTTAAGATATTTGATGAAAAGATTATCAGAAAAGTAAAACAAGTATGTTTGAAGCAAAATGAGTATGTTTAAAACAAAGCAAGTGTGTTTGAAGCAAAATGGGTTTGTTTAGAGTAAAATGAGCACAAGAAAAGTACAGTGGGCATGAAAATACATTAAATGAGCAAAATAAATATAATAAGGGCAAAAAGGACTCATTAAGCATAAATAAAGCATGGTGACTGCATGTGTTTTTGTAAAGTGCTGTGTTTTGGCATAACTATGACTTTGTATTGTATCAAGGGTATAACTAGAGTTATTCAAAAGATCTCAAAGTGTGTAAAAGTGCTTACAGTGTGTGCTTATTACTGTGCATGTATTCCAAAGAGTTTATTTGTGTGCAAAGTGCAACTATTTCGTGAAGTACAGTCAAAGTATAGATACTTTGAAAAGTTTCTTGTGCTGGGTGTGTCGGTTTGCAAAGTGCCTCCATTACACAGTGTTTCTTGCACTGTAAAGAATTGCCTAGCAAGGTACCACCATTTTGGAGAAATTTCAGTGTGCCATGTACAGTTTATTCGCAAAGTGCAATTACTTCAAAATGTTACTGACTTTGAGCTTCTTCTGCCCAGTTCATTCACATCGTGCAGTTTTGAAATGTTTCTTAAACTGATGAGGTGATTTCTTGCAGTACAGTAATTTCAAGAGTATTACAGTGCCTGAGAGGCTTATTTCACAAGGTTCAGTTGTCCCGATCCCCTTCAATAACACACATCACACCAAATGACATTTGACGACCTTTATTAACTTTCCATAATATACCTTTGATCACCAACTTTATTAATTACAACTATTCATGGTATAATTGATTCTAAATACAGCATAACATCCTTGTAATGTTAATCAGGGCAACGTACCTACTCACCCTGACCCAGTAAGCAACGTCCATACCTCTACTCACTTACTTTACTTATGAAGCAGCGTCCCAACTCACTTCATACACCGTCCATTAAATTACCTTCCACCAAATAAGCACCATCCTTACCTCAGCTTGCTTATCTCTTCAGCAAGCTTCCTCCAAACTACTCATTTCCTTTCCCCAGATCCTTGAAATGAACATCCAGACATCAGAGGGGGGGAACAGAAGAGGGCAAGCCTATCCCTCTTCTCCGCCTAACCCCACTGATAAATAACCCTACTCCCCACCAATGAAAAGAGGGAGGGTGGGTGGGTAGCAAGTTCACACCAAAAAGTGATTGCTTAACCCAGCTACACTGCACTGAACCTCTAAAGCCACTCCCCATCATTATCTCATTTCCTCTCAAATATCCCTGCCTCCACTTAACCCTTTCACCTCCCCAACCCACTTAACTCCCCTTAATATTAACCTAATCACCCTATGAAGATGCCCCAGGACAACTTAGTTTGTTGCCAAACTTCATTTGTCCCGGTTCCGTTCAATAACACACATCACACCAAATGACATTTGACGACCTTTATTAACTTTCAATAACATAGCTTTGATCACCAACTTTATTAAGTACAACTATTCATGGTATAATTGATTCTAAATACAGCATAACATCCTTGTAATGTTAATCAGGGCAGTGTACCTACTTACCCTGCCTCAGTAAGCAACGTCCATACCTCTACTCACTTACTTTACTTATGAAGCAACGTCCCATCTCACTTCATTGCTAATCAGGGCAGTGTACCTACTCACCCTGCCCAACAAGCCGGGTCCATACCTCTGCTGGCTTACTTTACTTATGAAGCAGCATCCCAACTCACTTCATACACCATCCATTAAATTACCTTCCACCAAATAAGCACCATCCTTACCTCAGCTTGCTTATCTATTCAGCAGGCTTCCTCCAACTACTCATTTCCTTTTCCCAGATCCTTGAAATGAACATCCAGACATCAGAGGGGGAACAGAAGAGGGCAAGCCTATCCCTCTTCTCCATCAACCAGCCTGACCAGGCTGTTCCCCCTTTCTTCTACCCAAAATTGTTCAATCCACTTCCCATAAAGGGAAGGGTCAAGCCAAACATCATTTGGTGTACCCATCATCTGTAAAGCACCTTAAATAAAGTAGGATTACCATGACCCCGTTGTAACATCGGAACATCCACACCAAGAGAACACATACCCTTTTAGCCCGCTGCCTTCAAGGCTGAAATCATGGCTCAACCTAAATGTATTGACAACCTATAACCACAACAAACCACAAACTATAACCCCTTGAACTCAAGATGGCACCCAGTCAAACTAGTAGCAAGTCTCACACCCAAAACCCTGTTAACCATAGCATATCACCTTAGCCCACCCACTACCAAGTTCTGTATGTGCAACAACTCCATTACTGTAGGGAACAGTCCAACTCCAACTTTAATGTCCTACCTTAGCTGGCAAAAAACCAGCACCCCTTGACCTAGTTCCTGAAAACCCTCCTATGCTCAGCAACGAAATACTCTACATACCCAGCCCTAAACACCCCCAATTCACTCATTACTGATCCATTCTTAACCCATTTGGCCCTGGTCTTTCCCCTGGAGAGCTCTTTCCTTATATTACCTATACCACTAGTAGGCAATTAAGAACTGTCCTACTGCTGCCTTATCCTGCAACCAAGCTTCCTTAAACCTTCTGACTCCCCTGTAACAACGCATCCAGTTTTAAAATTACCTCACCAACCACCTACCTACCATGCTTCTTAAAACTCTACTCACAAAATTGACAAGAGCCATAGGGCTTTAGCCTAATAAGTCCTATGCTCTTATGAATTTTGTGACTCTACTCATCCCCACACTCCCCACAAATGGTCCACAACTGTTTCCCCTTTGGCCCCCCTACCTACCTCTTCCTTACTTGCTCCCTATACCAATGCAAACACAGAGCTCTAATAGACCTTAAGGTGATTACTCTGACCCACTTTGTGCCCCATTATGGTGGCAAAACATCCGTCCTATCAAAATGTTACCCTTCAGATCCCCTTTCCAAGCCACTGCATGATGCCTTCTGTCCTTCAGCAATTTCAGTCAGTAACTATTGCCACCCTGTGCTCCCCATGTGTAACCTCTTCACTCGCCACTGCTTCCATCATCTGTGAATTCCTTGTGTATCGCCACCACAGGTACTCGGCACACCACCATCTACAAAGAAAAGAACAAGCGTAAATCCTCTAATATGTAAAGAGAAGACTCTACCTTATATCCACCTATTCCAAATTATAACAGCAGCATTCCAAAACCCCCCATCTGCAAGAATGAAAAGACATGTAACTCATCTTAAACACATAATGCACATTTCAAGACCTCGTCTAAACAACCTCCTGCCATCCCAGGAAGGAGTGTACCACTGCCACACACATTTATGACAAAGCAGCCATAACTGAAGCTGTACTTCCAATGAACCTGTCAAACACTCACTATAAATTTAACTACCAACTGAGTATGTTACAACTAAACTCCACACCTGAAGGGACCTATCAATATCCCCCAACCAAGGTAACCTTGAGATTCCATACCACATCACTTAGCGCACTGTATAAGCCAAGCTAACTTGTATTGTAAAACCATCCGCCTAGCTCTTAACCTTCCATCTCCAAATGAGGCACACTAACCAACATAATGTCGAACAAATGGTCAAAATTCAGCAACCTAATAGCGTACTAGCCACTTACAAAATGCAATTAGGTATTATTTAAATATTCTTCTTACAAACTTAAAAGGTTGACAGTACCGGTTTGCTTAACCTAGCCATTCAGAATGGTATGAAGCCTGCAACTCAAATGATTGTCATTCTTTGACATAAAACTGCAATGATTTGCTAGTAGGACACCGTAAATTTCCCAGAAAGAGACTCCTACACTGCCATCACCTCCCCTGAGCCACCTTTACACCTGTGACAAATGTAGTTTCAAATGTTGTGGTGTCTGTTTTCTATTAATGGCAATTAGGAATATGGTTAA
The DNA here is from genome assembly GCF_019279795.1 of Protopterus annectens. Lineage (NCBI taxonomy): Eukaryota > Metazoa > Chordata > Ceratodontiformes > Protopteridae > Protopterus > Protopterus annectens. The sequence continues at coordinate 282,153,835 of NC_056728.1, forward strand.
AGCTATAAGTGGGGGGGGGGGTCCTGAAAGTCTTCACTCAAATCCCCGCCCTTGCCTGCACACTCCTGTTTTTGATATTTATATTTATATATATTGTTGATATATATTGTTGTTTATATATATTGTTTTTGATATTTATATTTAAAGAGGATATTTTGATATTTATATTTAATAAATAGATGGGAAGAAAGGAAATTCACCCTGGGGATCACGTCAGTCGCCCTGCTTGGCAGGGGTCCAAGGAAGTAAATAGTGTGGGAAAAATAGCCAGGGAATTGTTATGGCTAGGCTTGTATAGGCCCTAGGGCTGATAGCCTAGTACCAACATATCAACCTATGAACCTATAGACTTAAGTAGGGTCCAACTTCTCTCAGCCTCTTAGTACAAGAAATCTGACAGAACCTAAATAATGGGAGGTGGGCCAAAGGCCTATAAATGATAGCATGCAATATTCAGCTGCCATTGCCAAACGGCCAGAATAACCCATTTCCACTACCTGCCCTGAGCTCAGAAACTACTGATTTTCCCATCCAACCACTCCCATACACACTATCTCATTCTCCATTGCCTAAAGGTGAACAGACTACAACCATGTCAGTTATGAAGCTGCATATGCCCAAACCAGCAAAGTAAATGCGGCAAACCTCGTCATTCGGACCTACCCAGAGCCCGCAAAAGAGAACAAACACACACAGCCTCCATTGAGGAAAACACCCCAAGATGCAAATGGCAAACTGAGCCCACCAGAGGATCCTACCCCCGATGGCACCAAACCACCACCACCAACGAGCCGAACAACCAATCACCCAAATAATTAAATAAACAAACAGGAAACAAATCATGGCACCCCCACCAACAATGGCCGCAGTAGGAAGGAAACTCTCAACTCAGCTTTTGGCAAGAGCGACACCTGAGAGACCCAAGAAGGCAGAAAATCAAAGAGAGTACCACAACCAAAGCTCCACATAAGGCCACCATCATGTAGCTTCAAATCATCAAAAATCCAAGGACCACAATGACCCAACAACCCAAAAGGAAGACAGTCCCACCTCTGCAACATGTCCAACACACAACCCAGCAAACCAGTCTTATACAATGGGGCCTCAATCCCCAGCAAAAGCAAAAAAGTGGGGCCATACAAAGCAGGCCCTTTCTATCTTCTTATCAAACCAGGAACCACAATATAAAACAATGGATGCACACTTTATTCCTTTATCCATTTTTTCATACGAAACAAAAAGCTAGTGTGAGAACTTCTTACCTCTTTTTCTTCCCCTTCTCCTTTTCTGTGTTCCTGCCACAAGCAAATGGTGCGTGTCTCACAACCCACCAGTGACTCCAGGAATGGGAAGGCGAGATCAGTGCCATCCTGTCAAACCACCCCACTTTCTCTCCCTTCTGCTAGCGAATCGTCCATTCCACCTAGCCGTCAGAGACCCTCCACTGTGAAACACTACAGAAATCAGCAAAACACAACGCCGACTAGTTCAAAGCTCTCCTCATGTACTGCTGACCTGCTCCACAATGAACCACAGGCTGCCGACTCTGGAACCATTGAAAGAACTGAAGGCCACCATCCTCACTGTCACTGCCACCGTGCATGCATGGCAATGGTTACACCGACCCGCTCAGAGCCCGCGAAAACCTTTTGGGCTTCACTGAGGAAATACCTCAACTGAGCATGGTAAACTGACCCTGCTAGAGCATCCCAAAACCTGAGTGAGAGCCACAAACCACCACCATTACTGGGATGAGAACCCCCCAGCAAATAAACAGACAGGCGATGGAACTGCATCGTTTTTTTTTTTCAAGAGAAGCCCCACAAAGACAGCATGCATGCTACCCCCACTGACACAAGCACCCCCCAGCTCGCAAAAGCAAACAATGCACCAGAGACACACCAAACAGCGACTCACCATTTGGATGACAACAGCAACCACAGAACACACAAAGTGAGTGCACAAGGAACAAATCCAAGCCTGTAGGACCCAGACTCCCCACTCTCCGAAACTGCCACTCACTGTCCACAGAAGCCTTCTACAAAGCGGGTGAGCTCCAAACTGTGAGCGCCACAGAAACAGACTCTCTCTGCCTCAAAGAACCAAGTACAATGCATACATTTATAAAGAAACCTTTATAAAACAAACTTCCCTCTATTCTGCCCCATTCAACAACGAGCAGTCACACAGAAAATCAAATGCATTTCCACCCGCTACACACAACAAGTCAAGTACTTACAAATCTGGAAGTAAAATTGTCCCAGTCTCTCCACAAATCTCAAAACAAATAGCCAATGACTGCAGCTCTCTGCAAGTCACTGCCTCCACAACACTGACCAGTCAGCCACCACAGGCCCTTATGGATCGTCTACTGTGAAAAGGAAGAGGCCAAAATTTAACATAGCAATGCTTATTTTCCATCTTGAGAGGTCGATAATTAAACCCCATATAAACAATGCTTCTGAGGCTGCTTTTCACTGCATTGATTTCATAATGTTCTCTTCCTCTGAGGCATCATTATCTGATTTGATTGGTAGCAATTTACAACATGATTCAGCGGTATTTTGTTGCATAATCAGACAATGGACAATTATACTGAAAATATCTTTGGCTTCTCTAATGGTGAGCTTACTGGACCTCTATTAACCCTGTATTTGGTTGAAAATGTGGGGGTTGCACAAGACTGAGCTTAGTAAAGCCCACCAGCAGAAGTAACCAGCAACCCCAAATGCAAACGTACCACCTAGAAAAGACAGTCGCTCTCTGCTCTTGCCCACTGCAGTCAGTCTGTCAAGCCTACTAACCATCAGAGAGGTACCGACCATACTTCTCCTCAACAGTGTCGCCACATGATCAATCGTGCTTCCCATTCTCTTACTATCCACCCCATGCTGACTGAAACTACCAGTTTAAGGGGAACAATGGGAAGTGCGAGGGAAAGAGAGAAAAAATCAAGCACCTCACCACCACTGTCGACACCAAAGCCCAGCATATAACCACCCCACTACCAATGATCTCACTACCTAAGCCCTGCCTTGAGAATACACCATTACTCCTTCCCCCACCTACCACACAACACTGAAAACCCAAGCCCACCAAAGTGATGCTGCCCCATTCCTCATATACCCACTAATTAGTATCGCATGCCCAGACTACCTACACCAAAATTTTAACAAATAATAACTCCACACCCATGCCATCCCCAAACACTTCACACTAATCATGGCTACTTACCAAACATTACCCCCTTCCATCAAACACCAAGGCCTACTTGCTGCACCGTACCCACTGGTCTTCATGGATGTCATACTTGCAGTAGCAAGTTCATGCCAAAAACTACACTACACTAAACCTCTTAAGCCCCTCCCCATCATTATCTCATTTCCTCCCAACTACCCCTGCATCCACTTAACCCTTTCTCCTCCCCAACCCACTTAACTCCCCTTAATATTAACCTAATCACCCTATGAAGATGTCCCGGAACAACTTAATTTGTTGCCAAACTTCATTTATACAGAGGCTTGTTGTGCTGTTGGGCAAAGTTACAAATACTGGCATAAATTTCTGGCATATGTGTATGTGTGTGTGTGTGTTCATGCTTATTTGCAAAACCCTTCACTGGTATGTGCTAATCTGGCAGATGGATTTCGAAAGCCCTTACCACTTGTATTTGATCAGAATATTGCAGTGAATTTGAGAATACTTGAGCAAGAATACGATATTTTTATACAAGCAGCTTATTCAGACAGAGATGCATGCACCAGGGCATTCATTTTGCTAAACTTAGCAGGGTCATAAGTCATTGAAAGACAGCATTCATTTGTGTATGCACCAACAGTATATGAGGGAGAAGGTGAAAATCATCATATTGTTGTACAGGCTGAATCAAGGGAAGACCCTGATTGTTTGAAGCGCAAGTTCAGAGAAATGTGTAATCCCCAGACAAATATTACGTTAGAGAGGCATTTATTTTACACAGGAGATCAGAAACCAGGGGAAACTTTTGCAGCTTATATAACTGACCTGAGAAACAAAGCCAAAATGTGTCGGTTTGTTGACTTAAAAGATGAGTCAATAAAGGACAGACTTGTATGTGTGGTATTAATAGTGCTGCTGTGAGAAATATTTTGCTTCGAGATAGTCATTTAATGTTGAGTAAAACCATTGAGATTTGTCAAATCCATGAAGTTACAGAAAAACACACAGATATGCCTGCAAGTAACAAGAGCATGGTTTTAGTATGCTCCAGAGCAAATGTAGATAGCATTCAACATGTAGCAAACAGAAGTAGGCCTAAGCACATGGCAGCCACAATCCCTGCTGGCTCACCAAGGAAACCACATAGTTTTCTACCAAGTTCTAAGACCAGTTCAGTTAAAGGAGTATGCTCAGTGCAGTACAAATGTGAGTCAGCAACACCCAAGTCCAGCTTTATTGTTAACTGTTGCAATTGTGGTGCCAGTCATGAGTCTAAAAGAGAAAAATCTTAGCATTTGGTCAGCAATGTCACAAGTGTAAAAATTGAACCATTTTCAAAAGTTTTGCAAATCAAGTAAACTTCAGACAGTTTTAAAGAAAGGTCACACAAAAAAAGCAAGGTGAAAGAGTTGATGCAGTGAATTTATTGGCAAGGAGCGAAATGTTTTGTACAGTCTGGATTAATGCTAAATCCACAGAGCTTAAAGTAGACACTGGTTCAAAGTGTAATGTTATATCAGCAGACACATTTGCTAAAGTGAGAATTAATGAACAACTAAGTGTGACAAGTAATGCAAAACTTGTTACTTATGGAGGTGAAGAACTTCAAACCAAAGGCTCGGTGATGCTTTCATGTTACTTGGCTAAGAACTGTTACAGCTTGTTATCCTATGTAGTCCGAAGACCAGTACAGTCATTCTTGGGTCTCAAAGACAATTTGAGAATGAATCTGCTTTCTCTTACCAAAGAATTTCATCAAATTACGTGCATCTCCTAGTTCTAATTTTTTTGAAGCCATTTTTTCAGAGTATGCTGACGTTTTCGATGACAAGTAGGGCAAGCTTCCAGTTATGTATTCCATGAAGTTAGACCCAGAGGTCACTCCAGTAGCCAGACCAGCAAGAAGAGTTTTGATAACTATGCAAGATAACATCAAGGCTCAGCTGGTTAAAATGCTACAGCAAGGTGTGATTTGTCCAGTCACAGAACTAATTGAATGGGTATCGTTCATAGTAGCAGCTCACAAAAATGGCTCAGACAAAATCAGAATATGTATTGACCCAATAGATCTGAATGAAGCATTGAAGAGACCACATCATCAAATGCGTACAGTCAGAGGTTGCAGCTCTAATATCAAATGCCATTGTTTTTTCTGTCTTGCATGCCAAAAGTTCATTTTAGCAAGTAATGCTTGCAAATCCTCATTACTAACCACTTTTGGTACCCCATTTGGCAGATGCAGATTCCTGAGGATGCCATTTGGAATAAATTCTGCAAGTGAAGTCTTCCAGCATGCAATGGAGCAAATTTTTTCGGGTTATCCTTGTGCCATAATAGTAGATGATTTATTGGTTGGAGGCATGATAAAGCAGAGCATGACAGAAACCTAAAGAGAGTTCTGGACAGAGCATGTAAAGTAAACTTGAAGCTCAATCCTCTGAAGTGCAAATTCAGACTACCAGAAGTTATATTTGTAGGTTCTTTATTTACCAGTACTACCTTGAGACCTGACCAAGTAAGCAGCTATTCTTGAGATGTCAGCACCAGATGATATTCAAGCTCTACAGCATTTCCTAGGCATGATCAACTATTTCGGCAAGTGTATACTAGACTTCAGTGAGTTGACAGCACCTTTAATTGAGCTGATGCACAAAAATGTTACATGGTCATGGTTAGAACAACACCAGAAGTCATTTGAAGCCTTAAGCAGAAAATTGCCACCTCATCTACATTAAGATACTATGATGTAAATAACCAAGTCACTCTTTCCTGTGATGCTTCAAGAGTTGATCTTGGCGCAGTTATTCTTCAAGAGGACAGACCAGTAGCCTCTGCATCTAGAACACTTACCCAAACTGAAATGCAATATACTCAAATTGAGAAAGAACTTTTGGCAATAGTATTTGCATGTTCCAAGTTTCATGATTGTATCTATGGTCAAGCTATTCAGATTGAAACTGACCACCAACCTCTAGTTACTATTCTAAAGAAGCCTATGCATTCAGCTTCAGTGAGATTACAAAGTATGATACTTAAATTGAAAAAGTGCTACTTCAAAATGGTCTATACAAAAGGCAAACTACTTTATCTGCTGATACCTTATCCAGATTGCCCATAAATATGACGGAATAGCTTGACACAGAGAATTTTGACTTTGACGTGATAGCAATGCGTAATTTCTCTACCACTAGATGAGCTGAGAGACCGTACAAAGACTGACCCAATTTTGCAAAAGCTCAATCACTACATTAATGGTGGATGGCCGTCAAAGCAATCTAGTGTACCACCTGAAGTGCAAACCTATTTTCCTTACCAAGATGAAATGTTGATGAAAGATAGCATTATTTTCAAAGGTCCTAAAATTGTTGTTCCTGCTTCTTTACAACAAGAATATATCCAAAGTTTGCATTGTAGTCACCCAGGTTCTGCATCCACTAAGAGAAGAGCAAAATACATTGATAAAGTACTTTCTTCTTGTTCAGTATGTAATAGTACTAGATTGCATTTGCAGAGAGAACCACTTCAGCTAAATGAAGTTCCTTAACTACCTTAGTCAACAGTAGCCACTGATATCTTTGAGTGGGACAATCAACACTACTTAGTATTGGTAGACTCTTATTCAAATTGATTTGAGATTGATTTACTATCTAATCTAACATCCACTACTGTTATTACTAAGTTGAAACATCATTTCTCAGTTCATGGTGGTCCACACAAAGTTCTTTCAGCCAATGGTATTCAATTTACTAGTCAGTTATTTCAGAAATTTGCAAAAGAATGGGACTTTGTACATGTTACTAGCAGTCCTGAATATCCACAGTGAAATGGGTTAGCTGAATGTGCAGTGCAGAGTGCAAAGCAATTATCTGAAAGGTCAAAGGGTGACAATACTGATGCCTTTTTGAATTTACTTAATCTCAGAAAAATACCCTGTGACGATATACTTGGCTCACCTGCTCAGAGACTTCTATGCAGGCAAACCAGAACAACGCTATCTATTAGTTCTAGTTTATTGAGGCCTAAAGCTAAGAACAACAGAACCATCAAGTCTCAATTATTCAAGAAGTGTTCTACCCAGAAGTCCAGTTATGATAAATCAAACAAATGTCTTTGTCCGTTGATGGAAGGAGAGACAGTAAGGATATAAACGGCAAAAGGTTCTGACTGGATTGGCTAAGTTACAGGTATATGTACCAAGCCGAGAGTCTGTCTTGTAGAATCTGAGGGGGTGGAGTACAGGAGAAATCGCAGACATCTTCTTCCTGTACCAGAATCAGTATCACAGCATTGTTCCTGTGATACAAACTCTAGAACTCAGAGTGAACCAAATGTTGTTCCCATCCCAGAGTGTGTTTCAACCTCTACTTCCATTCCCGAAGATCTTCCAAATACTCCCAAAGTTGAACATTCTGTAGAGACAGCTACAGTTGCTAAAACTAATTCCCAGTTTTATGTCACACGATATGGTTGAATTTCCAGGTACAGTGTGAAATATACAGCAACATGGACATAACTGTATATATGTACCTAGTCTTTTA